>NW_028114205.1:0-26079 GCF_964289735.1 Phaethon aethereus | reverse complement strand
CATCGCCCCGCTGACGGCGCCGTGTCGGGGGCGGGGCTGGGGGCCACGCCCTGGCGCGAGGGGGCGGAGCACCCCCGAGCCCCCCTCCCCCTCCAGCTCCCGCCCCCCCCGTCCGACACCAGCCCCAGCCCCAGCGAGGACACCGCGGCCCCGCCGCCTCGTTAGGGGCCGCCTCGTTAGCCGGCGCCCCCTCCCCCGCAGGAGGAGCTGGCCACCCGCCCCGCGTCCCCGCCCTGCTGCGCCGCATGGCTCCCTACAGCACCCTCAGCCCCGACAGCGACGACGGGCGCGTCCCGGTGAGGGACCCCGGTGTCCGGGAGGGGGGGCCCGGGGGTCCGGGAGCGGGATGCCGAGGGGCTCGGGGGTCCGGGAGCGGGATGCCGAGGGGCTCGGGGGTCCGGGAGCGGGGTGATGAGGGGATTGGGGGGCCCAGGGGTCCGGGAGGGGGGATGTGGGTGTGTGGGATGAGCACCCAGGGGTCCAGGAGCGGGATGCCGAGGGGCTCAGGGCTCCGGGAGCGGGATGATGAGGGGCTTGGGTCTGGGAGCGGGGTGACGAGGGGCACCCAGGGGTCCGGGAGTGGGATGACGAGGGGCTCGGGGCTCCCGGAGCGGGATGAGGAAGGGGCTGGGGGCCCGGGTGCCCGGGAGCGGGATGCCGAGGGGCCCAGGGGTACGGGAGCAGGATGACGAGGGGGTCGGGGTCGGGAGCGGGGTGACGAGGGGCTCAGGGGTCCGGGAGCGGGATGCCGAGGGGCTCAGGGGTCCGGGAGCGGGATGCCGAGGGGCACCCAGGGGTCCGGGAGGGGGATCTGGGTGTGTGGGATGAGCACGGCGCGGGGGCGGGGCCCCAGGGCGGTGGGCGGGGCCCCGGGGCGGTGGGCGGGGCCACAGGGGTATAAGAGCCGCCGCCTGCGGCAGGGAGCTCAGTGGGCTCTGGGGGTGCCCGGGGGTGCCCGGGGCTGCTCTGGGGCTCCGGGGGTGCCCGGGGGTGCCGGCGCTCGGGGGAGCGGAGCTGCCTGAGGCCGGAGCCGCGGGGCCAGCCCGGGTAAAGCGGCTCATGTGCAGCGGAACGCGTTTGTTCTTTTTCTTTGCTTTAAATCCTGCGCGCGTTGCGTTGGCTCGAAGAAATCCAAATTTCAGAGCTTCGAACTTAACGACAGGGAAGCGTTGCTGAGCAGACGCCGTTACAGGTTGGATTTATGTCGTACAAATAATATTTATGTGTGCGTTATGTGTGTGTGACTATCTCCTTATTATAATATATATTTTATATTTTTTTATTCTAACGCGTCTGCTACTGTCTTACTTATAACTTACTTATAAAATAACCAAAATCCGATAAATGCCAAAGCAACAACCAGTACCCGACGTGCGTTAGCCAAAAGTCCGGTAACGGTTAAGCGGACCTCCAGACGGGGACGCAGCCCAACGGGGAGGTTAATCCCCTCCCAACGGGACACGAGTCCCCGGCGGTACCGAGAACGGGGGTCTCTCCGGAAAAGATCTCCGGGGGTAAACCGGAGCGAGTCCCAGACTCGTGGGGTCCCGCGGCCGAGCGCAGGATGTCCCTTCGTGGTCGCCAAACGGTTCAAGGAAATCCAAAGCTCGGAAATTCAAACTGGACAGCTCTTACGCTGCGCTCCCAGTACTCCCAGTATAGCCCTTCCCTGGCGCTCCCAGTATAGCCCTTCCCTGGCGCCCCCAGCTCCCAGTATACCCCTTAGACAGCACTCTGGGCTCCCAGTACTCCCAGCGGAGCCTTCCCCCGCAGCTCCCGACCCCCAGTACTCCCAGTACGGCCGGTTCCTGCCCTCGCTGTCGCCTTTCTCTGTTTTTTTTTTTTAATTTGTTCTTATTTCTCGCTGCCCTGCTCTGATTTGGATTGACAACGGATTAAACGACTTTCCCCCAGGTCGAGTCTGCGTTGCCTGTGGCAGCACCTGATGAGTGATCTCTTCAGCCTTATCTCAACCCAGAAGCGTTTTGTTGTATTTTCTCCCCGTGTCATGTTGAGGAGGGGAGCGATACAGAAGCTTGGTGGGTACCCGGCAGCCAGACAAGGTCATCCCCCTCCTTTCGGGCTCCCTGAGCCTACTTGTTAATTCATGCCGATGTTTCTTGTACCCTGCTGCTTTTCAAAATTCTCTTTCTGTGTCTCCTCTGTCCTGCTCCCTGTTTGTATTTTTCATTTCTTGCCTATGTTTCTTTTCCCCTATCGCTTTCCCCAGCCCTTGTCTTGTCTCTATCTTGTTGTCTTGCTGGTCCCTTCTGCTTTTCTCTCCTGCTCCCTGTCTCTTATTTATTCCACCATCTCCCTGTCCTTTTTTCTTTTTTCCCCTCAATCTCTCCACACTCCTCTCTCTACGCTCTTGTCCTGCTCCCCGTCTCTCTCTTGTTCGCAGCATCCGGTTTTCTGGCTCCCTGTCCCACACCTCTTCTCTACGTCCCTCTGTCCTTCCTCCTGTTGTCTCTTCCCTTTGTCTCCCTCTGCCCTGCTGCCTTTGGGCACTGAGCCTCGCAGCCGACTCGCTGCCTGGATTCCTGAGGTGCATTAATGAATAACCTTTTCCTGCCTCCTCTGTGCCCCCCGGCTGTGGTCACAGCCCTGGGGGCAGAGCTCGTGGCTGTGGACAGGTTCGGGGAAAGGGGCCCTGTGCCGTGGGGCTTTGGCCATGGACCCTGTTCCTGACGGGCTCCAGCTGGGGCTGGGGCAGCCCCAGGTGTGGCCAGTGAGGCTGAGGGGGGGCTGGCCCTGCTGCCGCTGGGGCTCTGGCTGTAAAGGGGCTGCCGGGGCATGGCTGCCTGAGGGAGCTGGGGAAGGGGAACTGGCTGGGGAGGGAATCTGGGGGGTGCTGCAGGCAGGTGCCTCCAGCAAGGAGCAGGCAGTCCCTGCATCAAAGAGGGATCTCGCCGAGATGTCCCTGGCAGAGCAGACCAGCAGCACGTGGTGCTGGGAGCTCGGTGGCTACACGCGTGAGCCGCCGTGGATCGAGGAAGCCGTGTGGATGAAGAGCACTGAGGAGGAAGAGGCAGAGGGAGAAGGATTGGGGCCGTGAAGGTCTCCTGCGGCACCAGGAGCTGCGGTGAGTCACGCGTTCTCTTGTGTGTGTCCTGGTCCATCTCTGCTGCCCTTCCCCAGAGCTCTGCCTGCCTCCCTGCCTGTCCCTGCTTCAGTCTCCCTCTCCACCGGCGTGCCTACCCGTCCGGCTCCCCAAAACTTGTTACTCATTTGCTGACTATGCCCTGGACCATTTCACCTATTGATTTTTTTCCTATGTTTCCCTCTTGGCGGCTCCCTCTCTCCGTTTTTTAATGCTTTCCTGTGTTTCTTGTACCCTGTTGCATTTTAATTTCTCATTCTACAGTTCCCTCTCTCTGGCACCCTGTCTCTTTTTAAATTCTTCACTCTGTCCTGTACTCCATTGCTTAAAAAAAGTTTTCCTCTGTTTCCATCTGTCCATCTCCCTGTCCCTATTTTTTAATTATTTCCTGTGTTTCTCGTACCCCATTGCTTTTAAAATTTTATTGTGGTTCCTTTTATCCGTCTCCTTGTCCCTTTTTTAAAATATTCCTGTGTTTCTTGTACCCCATCGATATTTTAATTTTCTTTCTATGCTGTCCTCTCTCCAACTCCCTGTCCCTATATTTTAATTCTTGCCTATGTTTCTTGTACTCAATTGCTTTTTAAAATTCTTTCCATTTCCCTCTATCTGGCTCCCTTTATTGGTTTTTCTTTTTTTTTTTAATTTCTTCTCTGTATTTCTTGTAACTCATCGCTATTTAATTTCTCTGTCAAGAATTTCCTTTACCCAGTTCCCTTTTGCTAAATTTTAATGCCTCCCTTTCTTCCATGTACTCTGTCACTTTTAAAGTTTTCTTTCAGTGTTTCCTCCCACAACTCTTTGGTCTCGACTTTTTTCTGACCTAAATTGCCCTCCAGCCTTCACTATTTTACAGGCTCCCACCCCTTTTCAGCCTCCACTTTCTTCTGGCCCCTACTCACCCCCTTTGGGCTCCCACCCCTCTTTGGCCTCCACTTTTTCCTAGTGTCTACACGCCCTTCAGCCTCCCATGCCTCTTCAGCCTCCACTTAACTCTGCCCTCTACTCACTCTCCATCCTCCCAATTGTTTTCGCCTCCCACCCCTTTTCAGCCGACGCTTTTTTCCTGGCCTCTATTCCCCCTCCAGGCTCCCATGCCTTTTTCCGTCTCCGATGCCATTTTGGCATCCACTTTTTTCTGTTCTCCAATGGTCCTCTGGTCTTCCCACCCCTTTTTGGCCTCCAAATTTTTTCTGGCCTCCGCTTGCCCTCCAGGCTCCCACATATTTTTGGTCTCCACTCTTTATCTGGCCTCTACCTGCATCACAGCCTCCCACCCTTTCTTGGCCTCCCAAACCTTTTCGGTACTTCTCTGTGAGCAGAGAGGACTTCCTGGCTTGGAGTGGACTCTCTAACCACTGCCGCGCCTTCTCTATGACCAGAAAGCCACTCTGGCTGTCCTGGATGTATACCTCCATGATGCAGGAGGACTTCTGGGCTTGGAGGTGATTATCTAGCCACGGGAAAACTGTCTGTACGACTGGAATGCCAGTCTACTGTCCTGGAGCTATGTCTCCAGATCTGGGAGGACTTCTGGGGTTGAATGCGACTCTCCAACTACGGGAAAACAGTCTCCAAGGTCCAGAACACTACTCTAGCCATCCCAAAGGTATGTCGGCATAATCCAGGATGATTTCTGGGACTGGAGATAACCCTGTACTTGTGGGAAAACCACCTCTATGACGGGAATGCCACACAAACCATTCAGCAGGTATGTCTCCATGGGCTGGGTGCACTCCTAGAATCGGAGGCACCTCTCTAACGGTGGAAACACCATCTCTATGACAGGATGTACACTCTAGCCGTCCCAGAGGTACGTCTCCGTGATCAAGGAGGACATCTGGGACAGGATGGCACTCTCTAACTGATGGAACACCGTTTCTAGGATTGGGACGCCACTCCAGCCATTCCCCAGGTACGTCTCCGTGATCCGGGAGAATTTTGGCATTGGAAGGGACTCTCTAACCGCGCGAGTACCATGTCTAGGACTGCAACGCCACTCTAGCTAGCCCACTGCAAACCAGTACAGACTGATCCGGACCAGTCCGGACTGGCCCAAACTGGCGCAAAAAGGTCTGGTCTGTCTGGACCAGCGCAAACTGGTACAGACCTGTCCGGACCGGCGCAAACCCGTCCCAACCGCAACTGACTGGCGCAAACTGGTCCGGTTCGGTCCGGACTGGAACAAACCAGCGCAAACCAGTCTGGACCAGCGCAAACCAATGTAGACCGGTCCGGACCGTCCAGGCTGGCGCAAATCTGAGGAAACGGGTCCGCAGTGGTGCAAACTGGTCTGGTCCGGACCGGCCAAACTGGTAAGGACTGATCCGGACCGGTGCAAACCTGTGCCAACCAGTCCAGAATGGCACAAACCGCTATGGACCGTTCCGTATCGGTGCAAACTGGTATGGCCCGATACAGACCGCTCTGGACTGGTGGAAACCGGTCTGGACCACAATGGACTGTTGCAAACTGGTCTGGACTGGCACAAACTGGTGCAAACCAGTATGGACTGGTGCAAACTGGCATGAACCGGTCTGTACCAGTCTGGACCGGCGTAAGCTGGCACAAACCGGTGCGGACTGGTGGAAAGCGGTGTGGACCGGTGGAAACCGGTACGCACCCATCTGTACTGATGCAAAGCGGTGCAAACTGGTATAGACCGGTCCGGACCTGTCTGGACCTGCACAAGCTGGTCCGGATCGCAGCGGACCGGTGCAAACCGGTCCGGAGCGGCACAAACCTGTCCGGACCAGCGCAAACTGATGTGAAGCAGTCCGGAATGACACAAAAGGGCACAAACCGGTCCAGACCACAACGGACTGGCACAAACCGGTCCGGATCGGTTCAAACTGGCACAAACCGGCGCAAAGCAGTCCAGACAGGTGCATACAGGTACGGACCAATCTGGACCTGTCCAGACCGGCAAAACTGGTCTGTACTGCAACGGACTGGTGCAAACCGGTCCGGATCGGTCCAGACTGGAAGAAACCAGTGCAAACCCGTCTGGACCAGCACAAACCAGTCTGGACCGGTCCGGACCGGTTCTGAGCGGTCGTTACCGGTCCGGACCGGTTTGCGCCGGTTCCGACCGGTCCGGACCGGTTTGAGCCGGTCGTTACTGGTCCGGACCGGTCCGGACCGGTTCTGAGCGGTCGTTCCCGGTCCGGACCGGTTTGCGCCGGTTCCGACCGGTCCGGACCGGTTTTCGCCAGTCGCGACCGGTCCGGACCGGTTTGCGCCGGTCGTTACCGGTCCGGACCGGTCCGGACCGGTTCTGAGCGGTCGTTACCGGTCCGGACCGGTTTGCGCCGGTTCCGACCGGTCCGGACCGGTTTGCGCCGGTCGTGACCGGTCCGGACCGGTCCGGACCGGTTCTGAGCGGTCGTTACCGGTCCGGACCGGTTTGCGCCGGTTCCGACCGGTCCGGACCAGTTTGCGCCGGTCGTTACCGGTCCCGACCGGTCCGGACCGGTTTGCGCCGGTTCCGACCGGTCCGGACCGGTTTGCGCCAGTCGTTACCGGTCCGGACCGCTCCGGACCGGTTCTGAGCGGTCGTTACCGGTCCGGACCGGTTTGCGCCGGTCCCGACCGGTCCGGACCGGTTTGCGCCGGTTCCGACCGGTCCGGAACGGTTTGCGCCGGTCGTGACCGGTCCGGACCGGTCTGGACCGGTTCTGAGCGGTCGTTACCGGTCCGGACCGGTTTGCGCCGGTCCCGACCGGTCCGGACCGGTTTGCGCTGGTCCGGACCGGTCCGGACCGGTTTGCACCGGTCGTTACCGGTCCGGACCGGTCTGGACCGGTTCTGAGCGGTCGTTACCGGTCCGGACCGGTTTGCGCCGGTTCCGACCGGTCCGGACCGGTTTGCGCCGGTCGTGACCGGTCCGGACCGCTCCGGACCGGTTCTGAGCGGTCGTTCCCGGTCCGGACCGGTTTGCGCCGGTCGTGACCGCTCCGGACCGCTCCGGTCCGGTTCTCAGCGGTCGTTACCGGTCCGGACCGGTTTGCGCCGGTTCCGACCGGTCCGGACCGGTTTGCGCCGGTTCCGACCGGTCGGGACCGGTTTGCGCCGGTCGTGACCGCTCCGGACCGGTTTGCTGCGGTCCCGACCGGTCCGGACCGGTTTGCGCCGGTCGTTACCGGTCCGGACCGGTCCGGTCCGGTTCTGAGCGGTCGTTCCCGGTCCGGACCGGTTTGCGCCGGTTCCGACCGGTCCGGACCGTTTTGCGCCGGTTCCGACCGGTCCGGACCGGTTTGCGCCGGTCGTTACCGGTCCGGACCGGTCCGGTCCGGTTCTGAGCGGTCGTTCCCGGTCCGGACCGGTTTACGCCGGTTCCGACCGGTCCGGACCGGTTCTGAGCGGTCGTTCCCGGTCCGGACCGGTTTGCGCCGGTTCCGACCGGTCCGGACCGGTCTGGACCGGTTCTGAGCGGTCGTTACCGGTCCGGACCGGTTTGCGCCGGTCGTGACCGGTCCAGACCGGTTTGCGCCGGTCGTGACCGGTCCGGACCGGTTTGCGCCGGTTCCGACCGGTCCGGACCGTTTTGCGCCGGTTCCGACCGGTCCGGACCGGTTTGCGCCGGTCGTGACCGGTCCGGACCGGTTTGCGCCGGTCCCGACCGGTCCGGACCGGTTTGCGCCGGTTCCGACCGGTCCGGACCGGTTTGCGCCGGTTCCGACCGGTCCGGACCGGTACGGACCGGTTCTGAGCGGTCGTTACCAGTCCGGACCGGTTTTCGCCGGTCGTGACCGGTCCGGACCGGTTTGCGCCGGTCGTTACCGGTCCGGACCGGTCCGGACCGGTTCCGAGCGGTCGTTACCGGTCCGGACCGGTTTGCGCCGGTTCCGACCGGTCCGGACCGGTTTTCGCCTGTCGTGACCGGTCAGGACCGGTTTGCGCCGGTCGTTACCGGTCCGGACCGGTCCGGACCGGTTCTCAGCGGTCGTTACCGGTCCGGACCGGTTTGCGCCGGTTCCGACCGGTCCGGACCGGTTTGCGCCGGTCGTTACCGGTCCGGACCGGTCCGGACCGGTTCTGAGCGGTCGTTACCGGTCCGGACCGGTTTGCGCCGGTCGTTACCGGTCCGGACCGGTCCGGACCGGTTCTGAGCGGTCGTTACCGGTCCGGACCGGTTTGCGCTGGTTCCGACCGGTCCGGACCGGTTTGCGCCGGTCGTTACCGGTCCGGACCGGTCTGGACCGGTTCTGAGCGGTCGTTACCGGTCCGGACCGGTTTGCGCCGGTCGTGACCGGTCCGGACCGGTTTGCGCCGGTCGTGACCGGTCCGGACCGCTCCGGTCCGGTTCTGAGCGGTCGTTCCCGGTCCGGACCGGTTTGCGCCGGTTCCGACCGGTCCGGACCGGTTTGCGCCGGTCGTGACCGCTCCGGACCAGTTTGCGCCGGTCGTTACCGGTCCGGACCGGTTCTGAGCGGTCGTTACCGGTCCGGACCGGTTTGCGCCGGTCGTGACCGGTCCGGACCGGTTTGCGCCGGTCGTTACCGGTCCGGACCGGTCCGGACCGGTTTGCGCCGGTCGTTACCGGTCCGGACCGGTCCGGACCGGTTCCGAGCGGTCGTTACCGGTCCGGACCGGTTTGCGCCGGTTGCGACCGGTCCGGACCGGTCCGAACCGGCGCAAACCGGTCCGGAGCAGTTTGCGCCGGTCGTTACCGGTCCAGACCGGTCCGGACCGGTTTGCGCCGGTCGTTACCGGTACGGACCGGTCCGGACCGGTTCCGAGCGGTCGTTACCGGTCCGGACCGGTTTGCGCCGGTTCCGACCGGTCCGGACCGGTTTGCGCCGGTTCCGACCGGTCCGGACCAGTTTGCGCCGGTCGTTACCGGTCCGGACCGGTCCGGACCGGTTTGCGCCGGTCGTTACCGGTCCGGACCGGTCCGGACCGGTTCTGAGCGGTCGTTACTGCTCTGGACCGGTTTGCGCCGGTTCCGACCGGTCCGGACCGGTTTGCGCCGGTTCCGACCGGTCCGGACCAGTTTGCGCCGGTCGTTACCGGTCCGGACCGGACCTGACCGGTTTGCGCCGGTCGTTACCGGTCCGGACCGGTCCGGACCGGTTCTGAGCGGTCGTTACCGGTCCGGACCGGTTTGCGCCGGTTCCGACCGGTCCGGACCGGTTTGCGCCGGTCGTGACCGGTCCGGACCGGTTTGCGCCGGTTCCGACCGGTCCGGACCGGTTTTCGCCGGTCGTGACCGGTCCGGACCGGTTTGCGCCGGTCGTTACCGGTCCGGACCGGTCTGGACCGGTTCTGAGCGGTCGTTACCGGTCCGGACCGGTTTGCGCCGGTCCCGACCGGTCCGGACCGGTTTGCGCCGGTTCCGACCGGTCCGGACCGGTTTGCGCCAGTCGTTACCGGTCCGGACCGCTCCGGACCGGTTCTGAGCGGTCGTTCCCGGTCCGGACCGGTTTGCGCCGGTTCCGACCGGTCCGGACCGGTTTGCGCCGGTCGTAACCGGTCCGGACCGGTCCAGACCGGTTTGCGCCGGTTCCGACCGGTCCGGACCGGTTTGCGCCGGTTCCGACCGGTCCGGACCGGTTTGCGCCGGTCGTGACCGGTCCGGACCGCTCCGGACCGGTTCTGAGCGGTCGTTCCCGGTCCGGACCGGTTTGCGCCGGTCGTGACCGCTCCGGACCGCTCCGGTCCGGTTCTCAGCGGTCGTTACCGGTCGGGACCGGTTTGCGCCGGTCGTGACCGCTCCGGACCGGTTTGCTGCGGTCCCGACCGGTCCGGACCGGTTTGCGCCGGTCGTTACCGGTCCGGGCCGGTCCGGTCCGGTTCTGAGCGGTCGTTCCCGGTCCGGACCCGTTTGCGCCGGTTCCGACCGGTCCGGACCGTTTTGCGCCGGTTCCGACCGGTCCGGACCGGTTTGCGCCGGTCGTTACCGGTCCGGACCGGTCCGGACCGGTTCTGAGCGGTCGTTACCGGTCCGGACCGGTTTGCGCCGGTTCCGACCGGTCCGGACCGGTTTACGCCGGTCGTGACTGGTCCGGACCGCTCCGGACCGGTTCTGAGCGGTCGTTACCGGTCCGGACCGGTTTGCGCCGGTCGTTACCGGTCTGGACCGCTCCGGACCGGTTCTGAGCGGTCGTTACCGGTCCGGACCGGTTTGCGCCGGTCCCGACCGGTCCGGACCGGTTTGCGCCGGTCGTTACCGGTCCGGACCGGTCCGGACCGGTTTTGAGCGGTCGTTACCGGTCCGGACCGGTTTGGGCCGGTTCCGACCGGTCCGGACCGGTTTGCGCCGGTTCCGACCGGTCCGGACCAGTTTGCGCCGGTCGTTACCGGTCCGGACCGGTCCGGACCGGTTTGCGCCGGTCGTGACCGGTCCGGACCGGTTTGCGCCGGTTCCGACCGGTCCGGACCGGTTTGCGCCGGTCGTTCCCGGTCCGGACCGCTCCGGACCGGTTCTGAGCGGTCGTTCCCGGTCCGGACCGGTTTGCGCCGGTCCTGACCGGTCCGGAACGGTTTGCGCCGGTCGTGACCGGTCCGGACCGGTCCGGACCGGTTCTGAGCGGTCGTTACCGGTCCGGACCGGTTTGCGCCGGTCGTGACCGGTCCGGACCGGTTTGCGCCGGTCGTTACCGGTCCGGACCGGTTTGCGCCGGTTCCGACCGGTCCGGACCGGTTTGCGCCAGTCGTTACCGGTCCGGACCGGTTCTGAGCGGTCGTTACCGGTCCGGACCGGTTTGCGCCGGTTCCGACCGGTCCGGACCGGTTTGCGCCGGTCGTTACCGGTCCGGACCGGTCCGGACCGGTTTGCGCCGGTCGTTACCGGTCCGGACCGGTCCGGACCGGTTCTGAGCGGTCGTTACCGGTCCGGACCGGTCCGGACCGGTTCTGAGCGGTCGTTCCCGGTCCGGACCGGTTTGCGCCGGTTCCGACCGGTCCGGACCGGTTTTCGCCAGTCGTGATCGGTCCGGACCGGTTTGCGCCGGTTCCGACCGGTCCGGACTGGTTTGCGCCGGTCGTTACCGGTCCGGACTGGTCCGGACCGGTTCTGAGCGGTCGTTACCGGTCCGGACCGGTTTGCGCCGGTCCCGACCGGTCCGGACCGGTTTGCGCCGGTCGTAACCGGTCTGGACCGCTCCGGACCGGTTCTGAGCGGTCGTTCCCGGTCCGGACCGGTTTGCGCCGGTTCCGACCGGTCCGGACCGGTTTGCGCCGGTCGTTACCAGTCCGGACCGGTCCGGACCGGTTCTCAGCGGTCGTTACCGGTCCGGACCGGTTTGCGCCGGTTCCGACCGGTCCGGACCGCTCCGGACCGGTTCTCAGCGGTCGTTACCGGTCCGGACCGTTTTGCGCCGGTTCCGACCGGTCCGGACCGGTTTGCGCCGGTCGTTACCGGTCCGGACCGGTCCGGACCGGTTCTGAGCGGTCGTTACCGGTCCGGACCGGTTTGCGCCGGTTCCGACCGGTCCGGACCGGTTTACGCCGGTCGTGACTGGTCCGGACCGCTCCGGACCGGTTCTGAGCGGTCGTTACCGGTCCGGACCGGTTTGCGCCGGTCGTTACCGGTCTGGACCGCTCCGGACCGGTTCTGAGCGGTCGTTACCGGTCCGGACCGGTTTGGGCCGGTTCCGACCGGTCCGGACCGGTTTGCGCCGGTTCCGACCGGTCCGGACCAGTTTGCGCCGGTCGTGACCGGTCCGGACCGGTTTGCGCCGGTTCCGACCGGTCCGGACCGGTTTGCGCCGGTCGTTCCCGGTCCGGACCGCTCCGGACCGGTTCTGAGCGGTCGTTCCCGGTCCGGACCGGTTTGCGCCGGTCGTGACCGGTCCGGACCGGTTTGCGCCGGTCGTTACCGGTCCGGACCGGTTTGCGCCGGTTCCGACCGGTCCGGACCGGTTTGCGCCAGTCGTTACCGGTCCGGACCGGTTCTGAGCGGTCGTTACCGGTCCGGACCGGTTTGCGCCGGTTCCGACCGGTCCGGACCGGTTTGCGCCGGTCGTTACCGGTCCGGACCGGTCCGGACCGGTTTGCGCCGGTCGTTACCGGTCCGGACCGGTCCGGACCGGTTCTGAGCGGTCGTTGCCGGTCCGGACCGGTTTGCGCCGGTTCCGACCGGTCCGGACCGGTTTGAGCCGGTCGTTACCGGTCCGGACCGGTCCGGACCGGTTCTGAGCGGTCGTTCCCGGTCCGGACCGGTTTGCGCCGGTTCCGACCGGTCCGGACCGGTTTTCGCCAGTCGTGACCGGTCCGGACCGGTTTGCGCCGGTTCCGACCGGTCCGGACTGGTTTGCGCCGGTCGTTACCGGTCCGGACCGGTCCGGTCCGGTTCTGAGCGGTCGTTACCGGTCCGGACCGGTTTGCGCCGGTTCCGACCGGTCCGGACCGGTTTTCTCCGGTCGTGAGCGGTCCGGACCGGTTTGCGCCGGTCGTTACCGGTCCGGACCGGTTTGCGCCGGTTCCGACCGGTCCGGACCGGTTTGCGCCGGTCCCGACCGGTCCGGACCGGTTTGCGCCGGTCCCGACCGGTCCGGACCGGTTTGCGCCGGTCGTTACCGGTCCGGACCGGTTCTGAGCGGTCGTTACCGGTCCGGACCGGTTTTCGCCGGTCGTGACCGGTCCGGACCGGTTTGCGCCGGTTCCGACCGGTCCGGACCGGTTTGCGCCGGTTCCGACCGCTCCGGAGCGGTTTGCGCCGGTCGTTACGGGTCCGGACCGGTTTGCGCCGGTAACGACCGGTCCGGACCGGTTTGCGCCGGTTCCGACCGGTCCGGACCGGTTTGCGCCGGTTCCGACCGCTCCGGAGCGGTTTGCGCCGGTCGTTACGGGTCCGGACCGGTTTGCGCCGGTAACGACCGGTCCGGACCGGATTGCGCCGGTCGTTACCGGTCCGGACCGGTCCGGACCGGTTCTAAGCGGTCGTTAGCGGTCCGGACCGGTTTGCGCCGGTCGTTACCGGTCCCGACCGGTTTGCGCCGGTCCCGACCGGTCCGGACCGGTTTGCGCCGGTCGTGACCGGTCCGGACGCTCCGGACCGGTTCTGAGCGGTCGTTCCCGGTCCGGACCGGTTTGCGCCGGTTCCGACCGGTCCGGACCGGTTTGCGCCGGTCCCGACCGGTCCGGACCACTTTGCGCCGGTCGTTACCGGTCCGGACCGGTTCTGAGCGGTCGTTACCGGACCGGACCGGTCTGCGCCGGTTCCGACTGGTCCGGACCGGTTTGCGCCGGTTCCGACCGGTCCGGACCAGTTTGCGCCGGTCGTTACCGGTCCGGACCGGTCCGGACCGGTTTGCGCCGGTCGTTACCGGTCCGGACCGGTCCGGACCGGTTCTGAGCGGTCGTTACTGCTCTGGACCGGTTTGCGCCGGTTCCGACCGGTCCGGACCGGTTTGCGCCGGTTCCGACCGGTCCGGACCAGTTTGCGCCGGTCGTTACCGGTCCGGACCGGACCTGACCGGTTTGCGCCGGTCGTTACCGGTCCGGACCGGTCCGGACCGGTTCTGAGCGGTCGTTACCGGTCCGGACCGGTTTGCGCCGGTTCCGACCGGTCCGGACCGGTTTGCGCCGGTCGTGACCGGTCCGGACCGGTTTGCGCCGGTTCCGACCGGTCCGGACCGGTTTTCGCCGGTCGTGACCGGTCCGGACCGGTTTGCGCCGGTCGTTACCGGTCCGGACCGGTCTGGACCGGTTCTGAGCGGTCGTTACCGGTCCGGACCGGTTTGCGCCGGTTCCGACCGGTCCGGACCGGTTTGCGCCGGTCCCGACCGGTCCGGACCGGTTTGCGCCGGTTCCGACCGGTCCGGACCGGTTTGCGCCAGTCGTTACCGGTCCGGACCGCTCCGGACCGGTTCTGAGCGGTCGTTCCCGGTCCGGACCGGTTTGCGCCGGTTCCGACCGGTCCGGACCGGTTTGCGCCGGTCGTGACCGGTCCGGACCGCTCCGGACCGGTTCTGAGCGGTCGTTCCCGGTCCGGACCGGTTTGCGCCGGTCGTGACCGCTCCGGACCGCTCCGGTCCGGTTCTCAGCGGTCGTTACCGGTCCGGACCGGTTTGCGCCGGTTTCCGACCGGTCGGGACCGGTTTGCGCCGGTCGTGACCGCTCCGGACCGGTTTGCTGCGGTCCCGACCGGTCCGGACCGGTTCTGAGCGGTCGTTACCGGTCCGGACCGGTTTGCGCCGGTTCCGACCGGTCCGGACCGGTTTACGCCGGTCGTGACTGGTCCGGACCGCTCCGGACCGGTTCTGAGCGGTCGTTACCGGTCCGGACCGGTTTGCGCCGGTCGTTACCGGTCTGGACCGCTCCGGACCGGTTCTGAGCGGTCGTTACCGGTCCGGACCGGTTTGCGCCGGTCCCGACCGGTCCGGACCGGTTTGCGCCGGTCGTTACCGGTCCGGACCGGTCCGGACCGGTTTTGAGCGGTCGTTACCGGTCCGGACCGGTTTGGGCCGGTTCCGACCGGTCCGGAACCGGTTTGCGCCGGTTTCCGACCGGTCCGGACCAGTTTGCGCCGGTCGTTACCGGTCCGGACCGGTCCGGACCGGTTTGCGCCGGTCGTGACCGGGTCCGGACCGGTTTGCGCCGGTTCCGACCGGTCCGGACCGGTTTGCGCCGGTCGTTCCCGGTCCGGACCGCTCCGGACCGGTTCTGAGCGGTCGTTCCCGGTCCGGACCGTTTGCGCCGGTCCTGACCGGTCCGGAACGGTTTGCGCCGGTCGTGACCGGTCCGGACCGGTCCGGACCGGTTCTGAGCGGTCGTTACCGGTCCGGACCGGTTTGCGCCGGTCGTGACCGGTCCGGACCGGTTTGCGCCGGTCGTTACCGGTCCGGACCGGTTTGCGCCGGTTCCGACCGGTCCGGACCGGTTTGCGCCAGTCGTTACCGGTCCGGACCGGTTCTGAGCGGTCGTTACCGGTCCGGACCGGTTTGCGCCGGTTCCGACCGGTCCGGACCGGTTTGCGCCGGTCGTTACCGGTCCGGACCGGTCCGGACCGGTTTGCGCCGGTCGTTACCGGTCCGGACCGGTCCGGACCGGTTCTGAGCGGTCGTTGCCGGTCCGGACCGGTTCTGAGCGGTCGTTCCCGGTCCGGACCGGTTTGCGCCGGTTCCGACCGGTCCGGACCGGTTTTCGCCAGTCGTGACCGGTCCGGACCGGTTTGCGCCGGTTCCGACCGGTCCGGACTGGTTTGCGCCGGTTGTTACCGGTCCGGACTGGTCCGGACCGGTTCTGAGCGGTCGTTACCGGTCCGGACCGGTTTGCGCCGGTCCCGACCGGTCCGGACCGGTTTGCGCCGGTCGTAACCGGTCTGGACCGCTCCGGACCGGTTCTGAGCGGTCGTTCCCGGTCCGGACCGGTTTGCGCCGGTTCCGACCGGTCCGGACCGGTTTGCGCCGGTCGTTACCAGTCCGGACCGGTCCGGACCGGTTCTCAGCGGTCGTTACCGGTCCGGACCGGTTTGCGCCGGTTCCGACCGGTCCGGACCAGTTTGCGCCGGTCGTTACCGGTCCGGACCGCTCCGGACCGGTTATGAGCGGTCGTTACCGGTCCGGACCGGTTTGCGCCGGTCCCGACCGGTCCGGACCGGTTTGCGCCGGTTCCGACCGGTCCGGACGGTTTGCGCCGGTCGTGACCGGTCCGGACCGGTCTGGACCGGGTCTGAGCGGTCGTTACCGGTCCGGACCGGTTTGCGCCGGTTCCAACCGGTCCGGACCGGTTTTCGCCGGTCGTGACCGGTCCGGACCGGTCTGGACCGGTTCTGAGCGGTCGTTACCGGTCCGGACCGGTTTGCGCCGGTCCCGACCGGTCCGGACCGGTTTGCGCCGGTCCGGACCGGTCCGGACCGGTTTGCACCGGTCGTTACCGGTCCGGACCGGTCTGGACCGGTTCTGAGCGGTCGGTTACCGGTCCGGACCGGTTTGCGCCGGTTCCAACCGGTCCGGACCGGTTTGCGCCGGTTCCAACCGGTCCGGACCGGTTTTCTCCGGTCGTGACCGGTCCGGACCGGTTTGCGCCGGTCGTTACCGGTCCGGACCGGTCTGGACCGGTTCTGAGCGGTCGTTACCGGTCCGGACCTGTTTGCGCCGGTCGTTACCGGTCCGGACCGGTCCGGACCGGTTTTCGCCGGTCGTGACCGGTCCGGACCGGTTTGCGCCGGTCGTTACCGGTCCGGACCGGTCCGGACCGGTTCTGAGCGGTCGTTAGCGGTCCGGACCGGTTTGCGCCGGTCCCGACCGGTCCGGACCGGTTTGCGCCGGTCGTGACCGGTCTGGTCCGGTTCTGACCGGTCGTTCCCGGTCTAGACCGGTTTGCGCCGGTTCCGACCGGTCCGGACCGGTTTGCGCCGGTCGTTACCGGTCCGGACCGCTCCGGTCCGGTTCTGAGCGGTCGTTACCGGTCCGGACCGGTTTGCGCCGGTTCCGACCGGTCCGGACCGGTTTGCGCCGGTCGTGACCGCTCCGGACCGCTCCGGTCCGGTTCTCAGCGGTCGTTACCGGTCCGGACCGGTTTGCGCCGGTTCCGACCGGTCGGGACCGGTTTGCGCCGGTCGTGACCGCTCCGGACCGGTTTGCTGCGGTCCCGACCGTTCCGGACCGGTATGCGCCGGTCGTTACCGGTCCGGACCGGTTCTGAGCGGTCGTTACCGGTCCGGACCGGTTTTCGCCGGTCGTGACCGGTCCGGACCGGTTTGCGCCGGTTCCGACCGGTCCGGACCGGTTTGCGCCGGTTCCGACCGCTCCGGAGCGGTTTGCGCCGGTCGTTACCGGTCCGGACCGGTCCGGACCGGTTCTGAGCGGTCGTTACCGGTCCGGACCGGTTTGCGCCGGTCGTTACCGGTCCGGACCGGTTCTGAGCGGTCGTTACCGGTCCGGACCGGTTTGCGCCGGTCGTGACCGGTCCGGACCGGTTTGCGCCGGTTCCGACCGGTCCGGACCGGTTTTCGCCGGTCGTGACCGGTCCGGACCGGTTTGCGCCGGTTCCGACCGGTCCGGACCGGTTTGCGCCAGTCGTTACCGGTCCGGACCGCTCCGGACCGGTTCTGAGCGGTCGTTACCGGTCCGGACCGGTTTGCGCCGGTCCCGACCGGTCTGGACCGGTTTGCGCCGGTTCCGACCCGTCCGGACCGGTTTGCGCCAGTCGTTACCGGTCCGGACCGCTCCGGACCGGTTCTGAGCGGTCGTTCCCGGTCCGGACCGGTTTGCGCCGGTTCCGACCGGTCCGGACCGGTTTGCGCGGGTCGTTACCGGTCCGGACCAGTCCGGACCGTTTTGCGCCGGTCGTTACCGGTCCGGACCGGTTTGCGCCGGTTCCGACCGGTCCGGACCGGTTTGCGCCGGTTCCGACCGGTCCGGACCAGTTTGCGCCGGTCGTTACCGGTCCGGACCGGTCCGGACCGGTTCTGAGCGGTCGTTACCGGTCCGGACCGGTTTGCGCCGGTTCCGACCGGTCCGGACCAGTTTGCGCCGGTCGTTACCGGTCCGGACCGCTCCGGACCGGTTCTGAGCGGTCGTTCCCGGTCCGGACCGGTTTGCGCCGGTCGTAACCGTCCGGACCGGTTTTGAGCGGTCGTTCGCGGTCCGGACCGGTTTGCGCCGGTTCCGACCGGTCCGGACCGGTTTGCGCCGGTCGTGACCGGTCCGGACCGGTTTGCGCCGGTCGTTACCGGTCCGGACCGGTCCGGACCGGTTCTGAGCGGTCGTTACCGGTCCGGACCGGTTTGCGCCGGTCCCGACCGGTCCGGACCGGTTTGCGCCGGTCCCGACCGGTCCGGACCGGTTTGCGCCGGTCGTTACCGGTCCGGACCGGTCTGGACCGGTTCTGAGCGGTCGTTACCGGTCCGGACCGGTTTGCGCCGGTCCCGACCGGTCCGGACCGGTTTGCGCCGTCGTTACCGGTCCGGACCGGTCCGGACCGGTTTGCGTCGGTTCCGACCGGTCCGGACCGGTTTGCGCCGGTCGTTACCGGTCCGGACCGGTCCGGACCGGTTCTGAGCGGTCGTTACCGGTCCGGACCGGTTTGCACCGGTCCCGACCGGTCCGGACCGGTTTGCGCCGGTCGTTACCGGTCCGGACCGGTTTTCCGCCGGTCGTGACCGGTCCGGACCGGTTCTGAGCGGTCGTTACCGGTCCGGACCGGTTTGCGCCGGTTCCGACCGGTCCGGACCGGTTGCGCCGGTCGTTACCGGTCCGGAGCGGTCCGGACCGGTTCTGAGCGGTCGTTACCGGTCGGACCGGTCTGCGCCGGTTCCGACCGGTCCGGACCGGTTTGCGCCGGTCGTGACCGGTCCGGACCGGTTTGCGCCGGTTCCGACCGGTCGGACCGGTTTTCGCCGGTCGTTACCGGTCCGGAGCGGTTTGCGCCGGTCGTTACCGGTCCGGACCGGTCTGGACCGGTTCTGAGCGGTCGTTACCGGTCCGGACCGGTTTGCGCCAGTCCCGACCGGTCCGGACCGGTTTGCGCCGGTTCCGACCGGTCCGGACCGGTTTGCGCCAGTCGTTACCGGTCCGGACCGCTCCGGACCGGTTCTGAGCGGTCGTTCCCGGTCCGGACCGGTTTGCGCCGGTTCCGACCGGTCCGGACCGGTTTGCGCCGGTCGTTACCGGTCCGGACCAGTCCGGACCGGTTTGCGCCGGTCGTTACCGGTCCGGACCGGTTTGCGCCGGTCCCGACCGGTCCGTACCGTTTTGCGCCGGTCGTTACCGGTCCGGACCGGTCCGGACCAGTTTGCGCCGGTTCCGACCGGTCCGGACCGGTTTGCGCCGGTCGTTACCGGTCCGGACCGGTTTGCGCCGGTCGTTACCGGTCCGGACCAGTCCGGACCGTTTTGCGCCGGTCGTTACCGGTCCGGACCGGTTTGCGCCGGTCGTGACCGGTCCGGACCGGTTTGCGCCGGTTCCGACCGGTCCGGACCGGTTTTCGCTGGTCGTGACCGGTCCTGACCGGTTTGCGCCGGTCGTTACCGGTCCGTACCGGTTTGCGCCGGTCGTTACCGGTCCGGACCGGTCCGGACCAGTTTGCGCCGGTTCCGACCGGTCCGTAGCGGTTTGCGCCGGTCGTTACCGGTCCGGACCGGTCCGGACCGGTTTGCGCCGGTCGTTACCGGTCCGGACCGGTTTTCGCCGGTCGTGACCGGTCCGGACCGCTCCGGACCGGTTCTGAGCGGTCGTTCGCGGTCCGGACCGGTTTGCGCCGGTTCCGACCGGTCCGGACCGGTTTGCGCCGGTTCCGACCGGTCCGGACCGGTTTGCGCCGGTTCCGACCGGTCCGGACCAGTTTGCGCCGGTCGTTACCGGTCCGGACCGGTCCGGACCGGTTTGCGCCGGTCGTGACCGCTCCGGACCGGTTTGCGCCGGTCCCGACCGGTCCGGACCGGTTTGCGCCGGTCGTTACCGGTCCGGACCGGTTCTGAGCGGTCGTTACCGGTCCAGACCGGTTTTCGCCGGTTCCGACCGGTCCGGACCGGTTTGCGCCGGTCGTGACCGGTCCGGACCGGTCTGGACCGGTTCTGAGCGGTCGTTCTCGGTCCGGACCGGTTTGCGCCGGTTCCGACTGGTCCGGACCGGTTTGCGCCGGTTCCGACCGGTCCGGACCGGTTCTGAGCGGTCGTTCCCGGTCCGGACCGGTTTGCGCCGGTTCCGACCGGTCCGGACCAGTTTGCGCCGGTCGTTACCGGTCCGGACCGGTCCGGACCGGTTTGCGCCGGTCGTTGCCGGTCCGGACCGGTTCTGAGCGGTCGTTACCGGTCCGGACCGGTTTGCGCCGGTTCCGACCGGTCCGGACCGGTTTGCGCCGGTTCCGTCCGGTCCGGACCGGTTTGCGCCGGTCGTTACCGGTCCGGACCGGTCCGGACCGGTTTGCGCCGGTCGTTACCCGTCCGGACCGGTCTGGACCGGTTCTGAGCGGTCGTGGCCGTTCCGGACCGGTTTGCGCCGGTTCCGACCGGTCCGGACCGGTTTGCGCCGGTCGTGACCGGTCTGGTCCGGTTCTGACCGGTCATTCCCGGTCTAGACCGGTCCGGACCGGTTTGCGCCGGTTCCGACCGGTCCGGACCGGTTTGCGCCGGTCGTTACCGGTCCGGACCGCTCCGGTCCGGTTCTGAGCGGTCGTTACCGGTCCGGACCGGTTTGCGCCGGTTCCGACCGGTCCGGACCGGTTTGCGCCGGTCGTTACCGGTCCGGACCGGTCCGGACCGGTTCTGAGCGGTCGTTACCGGCCCGGACCGGTTTGCGCCGGTTCCGACCGGTCCGGACCGGTTTGCGCCGGTCGTTACCGGTCCGGACCGGTTTGCGCCGGTCGTTACCGGTCCGGACCGGTCCGGACCTGTTCTGAGCGGTCGTTACCGGTCCGGACCGGTTTGCGCCGGTCGTTACCGGTCCGGACCGGTCCGGACCTGTTCTGAGCGGTCGTTACCGGTCCGGACCGGTTTGCGCCGGTTCCGACCGGTCCGGACCAGTTTGCGCCGGTCGTTACCGGTCCGGACCTCTCCGGACCGGTTCTGAGCGGTCGTTCCCGGTCCGGACCGGTTTGCGCCGGTCGTAACCGGTCCGGACCGGTTTGCGCCGGTCGTTACCGGTCCGGACCGGTCCGGACCGGTTCTGAGCGGTCGTTACCGGCCCGGACCGGTTTGCGCCGGTTCCGACCGGTCCGGACCGGTTTGCGCCGGTCGTTACCGGTCCGGACCGGTTTGCGCCGGTCGTTACCGGTCCGGACCGGTCCGGACCTGTTCTGAGCGGTCGTTACCGGTCCGGACCGGTTTGCGCCGGTCGTTACCGGTCCGGACCGGTCCGGACCTGTTCTGAGCGGTCGTTACGACCGGTCCGGACCGGTCTGCGCCGGTTCCGACCGGTCCGGACCGGTTTGCGCCGGTCGTGACCGGTCTGGACCGGTTTCCGCCGGTTCCGACCGGTCCGGACTGGTTTTCGCCGGTCGTGACCGGTCCTGACCGGTTTGCGCCGGTCGTTACCGGTCCGGACCGGTCCGGACCGGTTCTGAGCGGTCGTTACCGGTCCGGACCGGTTTGCGCCGGTCCCGACCGGTCCGGACCAGTTTGCGCCGGTCGTTACCGGTCCGGACCGGTCCGGACCGGTTCTGAGCGGTCGTTACCGGTCCGGACCAGTTTGCGCCGGTTCCGACCGGTCCGGACCGGTTTGCGCCGGTTCCGACCGGTCCGGACCAGTTTGCGCCGGTCGTTACCGGTCCGGACCGGTCCGGACCGGTTTGCGCCGGTCGTTACCGGTCCGGACTGGTCCGGACCGGTTCTGAGCGGTCGTTACCGGTCCGGACCGGTTTGCGCCGGTTCCGACCGGTCCGGACCGGTTTGCGCCGGTTCCGACCGGTCCGGACCAGTTTGCGCCGGTCGTTACCGGTCCGGACCGGTCCGGACCGGTTCTGAGCGGTCGTTACCGGTCCGGACCGGTTTGCGCCGGTTCCGACCGGTCCGGACCAGTTTGCGCCGGTCGTTACCGGTCCGGACCTCTCCGGACCGGTTCTGAGCGGTCGTTCCCGGTCCGGACCGGTTTGCGGCGGACCCGACCGGACCGGACCGGTTTTGAGCGGTCGTTCGCGGTCCGGACCGGTTTGCGCCGGTTCCGACCGGTCCGGACCGGTTTGCGCCGGTCGTGACCGGTCCGGACCGGTCCGGACCGGTTCTGAGCGGTCGTTACCGGTCCGGACCGGTTTGCGCCGGTCGTTACCGGTCCGGACCGGTCTGGACCGGTTCTGAGCGGTCGTTACCGGTCCGGACCGGTTTGCGCCGGTCCCGACCGGTCCGGACCGGTTTGCGCCGGTCGTTACCGGTCCGGACCGGTCCGGACCGGTTTGCGCCGGTTCCGACCGGTCCGGACCGGTTTGCGCCGGTCGTTACCGGTCCGGACCGGTCCGGACCGGTTCTGAGCGGTCGTTACCGGTCCGGACCGGTTTGCTCCGGTCCCGACCGGTCCGGACCGGTTTGCGCCGGTCGTTACCGGTCCGGACCGGTTTTCGCCGGTCGTGACCGGTCCGGACCGGTTCTGAGCGGTCGTTACCGGTCCGGACCGGTTTGCGCCGGTTCCGACCGGTCCGGACCGGTTTTCGCCGGTCGTGACCGGTCCGGACCGGTTTGCGCCGGTCGTTACCGGTCCGGACCGGTCTGGACCGGTTCTGAGCGGTCGTTACCGGTCCGGACCGGTTTGCGCCGGTCCCGACCGGTCCGGACCGGTTTGCGCCGGTTCCGACCGGTCCGGACCGGTTTGCGCCGGTCGTTACCGGTCCGGACCAGTCCGGACCGGTTTGCGCCGGTCGTTACCGGTCCGGACCGGTCCGGACCGGTTCTGAGCGGTCGTTACCGGTCCGGACCGGTTTGCGCCGGTCCCGACCGGTCCGGACCGGTTTGCGCCGGTCGTTACCGGTCCGGACCGGTCTGGACCGGTTCTGAGCGGTCGTTACCGGTCCGGACCGGTTTGCGCCGGTCCCGACCGGTCCGTACCGTTTTGCGCCGGTCGTTACCGGTCCGGACCGGTCCGGACCAGTTTGCGCCGGTTCCGACCGGTCCGGACCGGTTTTCGCCGGTCGTGACCGGTCCGGACCGGTTCTGAGCGGTCGTTACCGGTCCGGACCGGTTTGCGCCGGTTCCGACCGGTCCGGACCGGTTTGCGCCGGTCGTTACCGGTCCGGACCGGTCCGGACCGGTTCTGAGCGGTCGTTACCGGTCCGGACCGGTTTGCGCCGGTCCCGACCGGTCCGGACCGGTTTGCGCCGGTCGTTACCAGTCCGGACCGGTTCTGAGCGGTCGTTACCGGTCCGGACCGGTTTGCGCCGGTCGTGACCGGTCCGGACCGGTTTGCGCCGGTTCCGACCGGTCCGGACCGGTTTTCGCCGGTCGTGACCGGTCCGGACCGGTTTGCGCCGGTTCCGACCGGTCCGGACCAGTTTGCGCCGGTCGTTACCGGTCCGGACCTCTCCGGACCGGTTCTGAGCGGTCGTTCCCGGTCCGGACCGGTTTGCGGCGGACCCGACCGGACCGGACCGGTTTTGAGCGGTCGTTCGCGGTCCGGACCGGTTTGCGCCGGTTCCGACCGGTCCGGACCGGTTTGCGCCGGTCGTGACCGGTCCGGACCGGTCCGGACCGGTTTGCGCCGGTCGTTACCGGTCCGGACCGGTCTGCGCCGGTTCCGACCGGTCCGGACCGGTTTGCGCCGGTCGTGACCGGTCCGGACCGGTTTGCGCCGGTCCCGACCGGTCCGGACCGGTTTGCGCCGGTTCCGACCGGTCCGGACCGGTTTGTGCCGGTCGTTACCGGTCCGGACCAGTCCGGACCGGTTTGCGCCGGTCGTTACCGGTCCGGACCGGTTCTGAGCGGTCGTTACCGGTCCGGACCGGTTTGCGCCGGTCCCGACCGGTCCGGACCGGTTTGCGCCGGTCGTTACCGGTCCGGACCGGTCTGGACCGGTTCTGAGCGGTCGTTACCGGTCCGGACCGGTTTGCGCCGGTTCCGACCGGTCCGGACCGGTTTGCGCCGGTCGTTACCGGTCCGGACCGGTCCGGACCGGTTCTGAGCGGTCGTTACCGGTCCGGACCGGTTTGCGCCGGTCCCGACCGGTCCGGACCGGTTTGCGCCGGTCGTTACCGGTCCGGACCGGTTCTGAGCGGTCGTTACCGGTCCGGACCGGTTTGCGCCGGTCGTGACCGGTCCGGACCGGTTTGCGCCGGTTCCGACCGGTCCGGACCGGTTTTCGCCGGTCGTGACCGGTCCGGACCGGTTTGCGCCGGTTCCGACCGGTCCGGACCGGTTTGCGCCAGTCGTTACCGGTCCGGACCGCTCCGGACCGGTTCTGAGCGGTCGTTACCGGTCCGGACCGGTTTGCGCCGGTCCCGACCGGTCCGGACCGGTTTGCGCCGGTCCCGACCGGTCCGTACCGTTTTGCGCCGGTCGTTACCGGTCCGGACCGGTCCGGACCAGTTTGCGCCGGTTCCGACCGTTCCGGACCGGTTTTCGCCGGTCGTGACCGGTCCGGACCGGTTCTGAGCGGTCGTTACCGGTCCGGACCGGTTTGCGCCGGTTCCGACCGGTCCGGACCGGTTTGCGCCGGTCGTTACCGGTCCGGACCGGTCCGGACCGGTTCTGAGCGGTCGTTACCGGTCCGGACCGGTTTGCGCCGGTCCCGACCGGTCCGGACCGGTTTGCGCCGGTCGTTACCGGTCCGGACCGGTTCTGAGCGGTCGTTACCGGTCCGGACCGGTTTGCGCCGGTCGTGACCGGTCCGGACCGGTTTGCGCCGGTTCCGACCGGTCCGGACCGGTTTTCGCCGGTCGTGACCGGTCCGGACCGGTTTGCGCCGGTTCCGACCGGTCCGGACCAGTTTGCGCCGGTCGTTACCGGTCCGGACCTCTCCGGACCGGTTCTGAGCGGTCGTTCCCGGTCCGGACCGGTTTGCGGCGGACCCGACCGGACCGGACCGGTTTTGAGCGGTCGTTCGCGGTCCGGACCGGTTTGCGCCGGTTCCGACCGGTCCGGACCGGTTTGCGCCGGTCGTGACCGGTCCGGACCGGTCCGGACCGGTTCTGAGCGGTCGTTACCGGTCTGGACCGGTTTGCGCCGGTTCCGACCGGTCCGGACCGGTTTGCGCCGGTCGTTACCGGTCCGGAGCGGTCCGGACCGGTTCTGAGCGGTCGTTACCGGTCCGGACCGGTCTGCGCCGGTTCCGACCGGTCCGGACCGGTTTGCGCCGGTCGTGACTGGTCCGGACCGGTTTGCGCCGGTCCCGACCGGTCCGGACCGGTTTGCGCCGGTCGTTACCGGTCCGGAGCGGTCCGGACCGGTTCTGAGCGGTCGTTACCGGTCCGGACCGGTCTGCGCCGGTTCCGACCGGTCCGGACCGGTTTGCGCCGGTCGTGACTGGTCCGGACCGGTTTGCGCCGGTCCCGACCGGTCCGGACCGGTTTGCGCCGGTCGTTACCGGTCCGGACCGGTCCGGACCGGTTCTGAGCGGTCGTTACCGGTCCGGACCGGTTTGCGCCGGTCCCGACCGGTCCGGACCGGTTTGCGCCGGTCGTTACCGGTCCGGACCGGTCTGGACCGGTTCTGAGCGGTCGTTACCGGTCCGGACCGGTTTGCGCCGGTCCCGACCGGTCCGTACCGTTTTGCGCCGGTCGTTACCGGTCCGGACCGGTCCGGACCAGTTTGCGCCGGTTCCGACCGGTCCGGACCGGTTTTCGCCGGTCGTGACCGGTCCGGACCGGTTCTGAGCGGTCGTTACCGGTCCGGACCGGTTTGCGCCGGTTCCGACCGGTCCGGACCGGTTTGCGCCGGTCGTTACCGGTCCGGACCGGTCCGGACCGGTTCTGAGCGGTCGTTACCGGTCCGGACCGGTTTGCGCCGGTCCCGACCGGTCCGGACCGGTTTGCGCCGGTCGTTACCGGTCCGGACCGGTTCTGAGCGGTCGTTACCGGTCCGGACCGGTTTGCGCCGGTCGTGACCGGTCCGGACCGGTTTGCGCCGGTTCCGACCGGTCCGGACCGGTTTTCGCCGGTCGTGACCGGTCCGGACCGGTTTGCGCCGGTTCCGACCGGTCCGGACCGGTTTGCGCCAGTCGTTACCGGTCCGGACCGCTCCGGACCGGTTCTGAGCGGTTGTTACCGGTCCGGACCGGTTTGCGCCGGTCCCGACCGGTCCGGACCGGTTTGCGCCGGTTCCGACCCGTCCGGACCGGTTTGCGCCAGTCGTTACCGGTCCGGACCGCTCCGGACCGGTTCTGAGCGGTCGTTACCGGTCCGGACCGGTCTGCGCCGGTTCCGACCGGTCCGGACCGGTTTGCGCCGGTCGTGACCGGTCCGGACCGGTTTGCGCCGGTCCCGACCGGTCCGGACCGGTTTGCGCCGGTTCCGACCGGTCCGGACCGGTTTGTGCCGGTCGTTACCGGTCCGGACCAGTCCGGACCGGTTTGCGCCGGTCGTTACCGGTCCGGACCGGTTCTGAGCGGTCGTTACCGGTCCGGACCGGTTTGCGCCGGTCCCGACCGGTCCGGACCGGTTTGCGCCGG
>NW_028114206.1:0-80000 GCF_964289735.1 Phaethon aethereus | reverse complement strand
CTGCACAGGGCCTTTGCCTACCGGCCCTCATGGCCTCCAGCCATCTGCTCTAACGAGTCCCTGGGGAGACGTTGTCAGTGATGGCCCTCAGTGGGGCCAATTAATACTTCAAGGTACTCTGAGTGGAGCTTCAGACTTCTTGAGCACTTTCTTCACTCTTCTCTCAGTACCTGAGGATCATGGGCTCAGCACCAAACACACCATGGGGCTCATTAAAACACAGAAAGCCCTAACGAGCCATGGCTCTTCCTGTAATTTTCTTCAAGTCTTCAAGACTTGTGCAGCTAATTGGAGAGGTTTCATAGTGCAGCCAAGGAAGAAGATTTCAAAGTGCATCTAGTAAAAATTACTTTGTATTTTAAAGGATATTTTCAATTACTTTTCAGTCTGAAGAAGAGGTGATAGAAGCATTCTGCCAGTGATATTGACCCAGGGTGTCCCCTCAGGAGGGCTGGACAGCTTGGAGAAGCAGTCCCCTAAGACCTGACACTGTATGGACACCTTTGCTCCTCACCGCTCCCCCCTCACCATTTCTGACATCGGCCACTTGGGACTGACATCACCGTCCCTTGCACCAGACTTCTCCACTCATCTCTGCAGCTGGATGTGACAGCTCCATGGCACCATCTCCCCCCGCCCTCCTTAGAGAACTGGCTGCACACAGGCACAGAGGAATTGCTCCTATGTGTAAGGGCAGAAGAGTAAGCGTGATCAGTTCTCATAAACAATGGAACACACTCTGCAACGACGTGCTACGTACAAGCTGCCTCTCAGGAGGTCACCTGTCTACAAGGGATAATCTCCTGAGAAATGATTTAGGTACGTACGAGAAGAGAGATATGGACATAATGAAAGAGCTGTCTAAGGAGACACTTAGACTGTTGAAAGACAGGAAAGTTTTTAACTCCCTGAAGCTCAAAGCAGCAGCTGGCAAGCTGAGAAGAATCTGAAGGAAAAAAATCCTCAAAGCATAGGATATCTCAAATAGGTTCAACAGGACATTCCCTTTGTGAGCCCATGTTGACTGTTCCTGGTGATGACATTGTCCTTCAAATGCCTTTCAACAACACCCCAAGTCACAGAATCATCGAATACCTCGGGCTGGAGGGCACCCATAAGGACCATCGTGCCAACTCCCTGCTCCTGGCAGGACTACCTAAAACTAAACCAGATGACTAAGAGCATCATCCAGACGCTCCTTGAACTCTGACAGACTTGGTGCCGTGACCACTTCTCTGGGGGGCCTGTTCCAGTGACCGACCAGCCTCTCAGTGAAGAACCTTTTCCCAATGGCCAGTGTGAACTTCCCCCGATGCAGCCTCCTTCCATTTCCTCAGGTCCTACTGCCAAGGAAAATCCCCATTGTGGATGGGGCATCCACAACTTCTTTGGGCAACCTGTTCCAATGTCTCACCACCCTCACAACAAAGATCCCCAGAATCTCAGGGACTGGGCCAACAGGAACCTCTTGAAGTTTTCAAGGAGAACTGGCCAGTCTGGCCTCAGGAGGAATAATAAACCTCTACATCAGGGCCAGCTGGGAGCTGACGTGCTGAGCGTGACTCCGAGGAGAAGGGCCTGGAGCTACGAGGGACACCATACGAGCCAGTGGTTGATGCTCACCACGAGCAAGGCCAGCATTAGGATGAGCATGTTCACCCAGACCAGGGATGTTATTATTCCCCTTGGCACAGCACTGCTAGGGACCCCCCCACAGGCGTTCGTCCCTGTATTTTGATAGAGTTGGGATGAGCTGGAGAGTGCCCAGAGGAGATCTGGCAAGGCAGGTTTGGGGCCTTAAGCAGATGCCCTGTGTAGAGCAGCTCAGAGACCTGGTCTTCTTTGGCCCAGTGGTGGAGAGGCTCAGGGCAGTATAGGAGTAGCCTGAGACGGCTTGGAGGGTGGTTTCAGAGGTGGTGGAGCTTTTCCCAAAATTGGGAAACAGCATGAGAAAGAAAAAATGCCACAAATTGCAGCTTGGGAGGTTGAGATTGGACACGAGGAGGAAGCAATGTCACTCCAAGGTCAGTTCTGTGGGACAATAGGCCACACGGAAAGAGTCTGAATTACCCAAACTTGGTATTTCAATGAACAGTCTGCGAGGATGGAGAGATATCAGTAAGGGCAGGCAGACGCTCAGGGGAGACCGGGCTTGGTAAGCAGGGGAGATGCCTCCAGAGTCCTGCCTCAAGGCGCAAAGGCTTGGTAGACCTTGCTGGACGAGCCTAAGGCAAAGAGGACAGAGAGGATCTCTGATCTATCTACACCTGCTCTTACTAAATCCTGCAGTGGCCACACATGATCTTTGGTGCTTTCTTTAGTTCTTTATGGATGCAGTAACAGCTCCTCTTGATGCCCTTGAACCTCTTGCAAGGGTCCCCACTCGGGAAGCTTTGGCTTCCCTAAAACCATCCTTATTTCTAAATTCCTCCTGCAGTCCCTGCATACAGATCTTGGCTGCTTTCTTTTTAATATGGAGCTTCTTGATGGGTTCCTTCCTTAGCCAAGTTGGTCTCCTGAAATGTCTCATTGGTTTTCTGCTTATCGGTCTGGACAGTTCTCGTGCTTTTAGATGCTTTCCGAAAAGCCCAGCTGCACTGAGCTCTGCTGCCCGTGGGTGCTGCTGCCCATGGGACTACCACTGAAAGTCCCCTGAAGAGGTTAAATTTTTTTCACACTCTTTCATTATCACTGCAGCCAAGGCTGATGCCAGTTTTCACATCCCTGACCAGCACTGCCTCTTTGACAAGGACCAGATTCAGATGAGCATCCCCTTTGTTGTCCTGGCACCGTGCAAAGGAATTGTCCCAAGAGACCCCAGACACCAGCGGGACAGTGTGCATCCTGCTGTGCTCCCCTTCCAGCGAGTGTCGGGGTCATTAAGTCCCCAAGAAGACCTGGGGCCATTCATCTGGGGACTACTTTGTCTTGCTGAAATAAACCTTTCTGCACTTCCTTGTCCTGACTGCAGCTTCTGAAGGCCTGTGGTGGAGGTGAAGCTGATCTCCAGGAAGACAAGGTGCTGCTGAAAATGTGCTGGTGTTTGGACATGTGGAGATCCAGGAACACTGTGAAAATCATTCACCTATTCCTTGATTGTACCATCACGGGGCTGAGCAAAGGGTTTTCGAACGAAGAACCAGGAGAGTTTGGGAGTAGCCAAATGATTTGGGACCCTGGGGTGATGTGCTTCCTGTTCATGAGCTGCTGTGCATTGGCTGAATGAACTTGAGTCAGCCCTTGCCTCACCGCAGTGGTGGGATTCAGTGGCTGGCCAACAGAAACCAAATCTGCCTGAGATGCCACCTGGGCTTGCACAAAGGAACCGAACCTGCCTGCAACGCTCTCCGGGGTGTCTGTCAGGCATCCCCTCGCAAGAGCAGTGGTTTTCCTGCAGGCCCTGTGTGGTCCCTGACAGCAGCCTGTAGGTGTGCCGGGGAGCGCTGGCATCTCACGTAGCACCCCAGGCCTGTGCTTGGCCGTTGAGCAGCTGCCCTGACTTAGGTTAAGCAGTGTGGGATGTCCATGAGACAACGGCCATTACAGTCGATGAAGGTCTAGGAACTACAGCTGATGGAGAAGCGAAGGAGAGGGACTTAGCTCCATTTGGTCAGCTGAGTACCTCTGCAGGCTGCTGTGGACATGAGGAAAAGGGAAGGTTTTAGTTGTCCAACTGTAAACATCTGCTCTCGTTTCCCTCCACCAAAGGAATTCCCCACCGGGCTCCAACGTGACCCCCCAGATGCTGCCCCGTCTCTCAGCGTTGCTCCATTAGAGCTTGCAGTCACCTGCACACGTCTTGGAAAAGCTCTGGTGTCACCTCAGATGTCACCAGGTGTTCCCACCCGAACACCCTCAGTCACCATTAATTAGCACGAGAGCCGAGACGAGGAGCTGACGGGCAGGCGCCTGTTTTCTGCCCATGTGCACTGAGGCAAGGGGAATCCCCCCTGCTGTGGGTCTGTGGTCTGCACGAGAGGGAGCCGAGTCCTCTTCCAGCCCCAGGGCTTCACCCCCAGGGTGGCATTCGCTGAATGTCTCAGCCGAGTCCCTTCCCTCGGCAGGGGACAGGAGACCCCTCCCTGCCACGTTCTGCTGGTCCTGCCTAAGGACGGGACATGGAACGACAGTTCTCATGCCGAACTCTGTGTCTGAGAGGGGAAGCGACGCTGCTGGAGAGAAGTGTCCCTCCCCAGGTGAGGGAGGGCACCCCAGGGATGGCTTCAGCCTGTTTCCCAGCAGGTTCCCTGCAGCCCCAGGGACACCCGGAGGGAGCCCAGCGCGGGCAGAGAAAGTGCTGCCGTGGGCTGGTCCTCTGCTGCGGAGCTGGGCCGGGCTGCTGGGGTGGAGGGAGCTGGTGGCAAGCGGGCAGCGCTGCAGAGAGACAGCTCTGCCCAGGAGCAGCTCCTCTGCCCAGCGCAGCAGGGCTGGGGGCACTGCCTGCAGGCAGCGAGGGGAGCGGAGAGGAGTGGGAGAGAGAAGAAAGGCAGCCTGGGGTGACAGGGTGGTGAGAGCTGAGTGTGGGGGACAGCTCTTCACAGCCCTCTGTACGGTAAGTCTGGGCGTGCCGGGCATTGAATTTGGTGATTCTGGAGGGATCTCCTCGAGCTGGCACATCCCACAGCTGTCGGATCCGCAGGAGGACTCACGGCTTCCCCAGTGTGGAAGAGGAGGACGTGCTCCTGCGCAGGGCTTCCCTGCTGCACATCAGTGGGACAGGGAACGACGGTGTCCTTGTCCTGTGGAGGACCACAGGGACACAAAGCTGGGTGTGCAGCCAGGGCTGCCCAGGGCTGTCCTTCTGCGCGGGTCCCTGCGCCCCGGGGGATCTCTCCCTGGCTATTTCGCAGGAAACTACAAGAGGATGGAAAAAGTCGGGATTACCTGAAAGGGAAGGAATCTGTGCTTGGAGACTGGTCCTCTTGGTTGGCTGGGGGGGAAGTGGGAGATGGGACTTTATTTTCCCACTTTGGAGAAGGCACGGAGGTGCCCGTTCTCTTGAGGGGTCATGTGAGCTGCTCCTTTGCCCCTGTACGGACAGAGATGCCCCCGGAGCAGCTCCAGGAGGTGTTTGCAGGGCAGAGCCGGGCACCCCGTGGGTGGGATGGGGCTCTCTGTCTGTGAGCACTGACAGGGAGGAGGCTCGGGCACAGGGAAGTGGTTCCCAGCACAGACAGCGCCCGGCAGCAGAGACATTGTCCGAGCGGGAGAGGGAGGAGATCCCAGAAATGTGGTGGGAGGGGGGTTCGGGCACCTCCTGCCATCCCCTGCAGTGCCGGCTCCTTCCCCAGAGCAACCCCCCGCTCTCCCCTCCCTCACACCGTTGCTCCGCACCCTCAGCCTCACAAGCACTTGGCCATCAGTTGCCTTCCCAGCAGCCCCACCAAGAAACCGGGGGTGAGGAGTCGGGTTCAGCAGAGACACCAGCGCTCTGGGTCCTCTCCTGCAGCTTCTTCCATGGAGGAAAAGCAACCAACCCCCCTCCCACACTTTGGGGCTCTGGGCACTCCAGTGCGTGGGGCTGGAAAAGACCTGACCCTCCCTTGACGACACCCCAGCTTTGGGACACTTGACTCTTTCCCGGGGGGTCCTGCTGGGCTGCAGGCTGCCCTCCAGAAGGGCACAACTCGCCCATGGCAAGCCTGTGTTTCCCAGGTGCCCGAGAGAGAAGCCACCGTGGGCTGAGGCCAAGGAAATCCTGCGGGAGGGCGGAATGTGGGCAGCTGCAAGGACCCTCTGTGTCCCTGGCTGGGTGGGGAGAGCTGAGATCCTCCTCAGGCACCACGAGATGGGCTGAGCGGCTGGGAGAGCTGCACATGGAACTGGGTTCCTCTGCTCTCAGCAGTGTCCGGCTTCTTTTGGGGAACAGCGCAGTGTGATAGTCCTCCAGCTCAGAAAGGTGCTGGCACCGGGCAGCTGAGCCCGGGGCTGACGGACAGACCGGCTGTCCTCATGCTGCTCGAAGGGACAGTCCCTTTGCCGGCCACGGTTTCACTTGGAGCGCAGCAGGAACGACAAAGATTTCTGCCCTAAAAGCACTCCTGCCCTCGGGTGTGGGGGGACAAGAACAGAACAAACAAAACAAAATCCCCACAGCTCTGCTCTGCCACCAGGTGAACTGGGAGCAACAAAGCTGCAAAGCTCTTTGATATCAAAAGTGAATTTAATCTGAGATCACCCCGTGTTCCTCCTGACCTACGGACACAGGGCAGGACTGAGTCCCCCAGAGCCCACAGCAGAGCGTCCTGCTCCTTGGGGCATCCTCGGCCAGCACCAACCACGGCTCATGAAAGGCACCGGCCAAAGGTCTTCCCGAAAGGGGACAGTCAGTCTTGGAGGTTTCTGTGAGAAACAGCACAGATTTTGCACAGATAAGTATGTCCTTAGTGATGCATTTTCCTCCTTGGACAGGCTCCCATGCCCAGAGGAAGCAAATGTCCAACGGCAGCTCCATCACCCAGTTCCTCCTCCAGGCATTCGCAGAGACGCAGGAGCTGCAGCTCTTGCACTTCGGGCTCTTCCTGGGCATCTACCTGGCTGCCCTCCTGGGCAACGGCCTCGTCATCACCGCCATAGCCTGCGACCACCGCCTCCACAACCCCATGTACTTCTTCCTCCTCAACCTCTCCCTCCTCGACCTGGGCTGCATCTCCACCACTGTCCCCAAAGCCATGGCCAACTCCCTCTGGGACACCAGGGCCATCTCCTACCCAGGGTGTGCTGCACAGGTCTTTCTGTTTGCCTTTTTGATGTCAGCTGAGTATTTTCTTCTCACCATCATGGCCTACGACCGCTACGTTGCCATCTGCAAACCCCTGCACTACGGGACCCTCCTGGGCAGCAGAGCTTGTGCCCACATGGCAGCAGCTGCCTGGGGCAGTGGGTTTCTCCATGCTGTGGGGCACACGGCCAGCACATTTTCACTACCCCTCTGCCAAGGAAATGCTGTGGACCAGTTCTTCTGTGAAATCCCCCAGATCCTCAAGCTCTCCTGCTCAGATGCCTACCTCAGGGAAGTTGGGCTGCTTGTGGTCGGTGCCTGTTTAGTATTTGTTTTGTTTTCATCGTTGTGTCCTACGTGCAGATCTTCATGGCGGTGCTGAGGATCCCCTCTGAGCAGGGACGGCACAAAGCCTTTTCCACGTGCCTCCCTCACCTGGCCATGGTCTGTCTCTTTGTCAGCACTGCCATCTTTGCCTACCTGAAGCCCCCCTCCATCTCCTCCCCAGCTCTGGACCTGGTGGTGGCAGTTCTGTACTCGGTGGTGCCCCTCATCTACAGCATGAGGAACCAGGAGCTCAAGGATGCCCTCAGGAAACTCACCCAATGGACGCTGTTTCCCCAATAATAGCCCGTCTCCTCTCCACATTTCCCAGAGTTTCTCTTAGGCCAGGAGTCTACTTTTTTTCCCTTGTGATAATCCTACTTGTAGAAATGTTTCTGGGCTTATGCTCCTTGGATTGAGGTGTGATCCAGTTGTGTCTGACCCTCGCACAACACTGTGTCAGGTGTGGCCTGTCCGATAGCAGCTCTTCAATCAAAGGGCATCTCCCAGCTGCAGTGCCTGAAGGCTGGGCTCTTCCTCCAAAGGTGCTGCCAATAAAATGTCTAAGGAACTGGTCTATTAAAGGGTCTGTTCTCCCTGTGATGTGAGTTAAGCTCACGGTACCACTGGGTCCCATGGGAGCAAAAGTTCTGGTTTTAAAGGCTCTTGGTGCCTAGTGGTAGTGGAGATGGTGCATGGGTCAAGAAGTTTCCTAGATTGCACTGGGGAGCTGAGCACCGGACACAGCACTCCAGATGTCACCTCACCAGTGCTGAGTAGAGGGGAAGGGTCACCTCCCTCCACCTGCCAGCAATGCTTTTCCTAATGCCGCCCAGGAAGCTGTTGGCCTTTACCAAGACCATGCAGTGATAGGTTATGCTCAGCTGCTTGTCCTCTGGGAATCATAGAATCCTTGGGTTGGAAAGGACCTTCTCAGGTCATCTAGTCCAAGGCCCCTGCAATAAGCAGGGACATCTCCAACTAGAGAAGATTCCTGAGAGCCCCTTCCAACCTGACAATGAATGTTCCCAGGGATGGGGCATCTGCCAGCTCTCTAGGTAACCTGTGCCTGTCATTCACCACCCTTACTGTGAAAAAAGTTCCAGCCCTCTGATCATCTTTGTTGCCTCCTCCTAACCTGCCCGAACAGGTCCATGTCTTTCCTGTGCTGAGGGCTCCAGAGCTGGATGCAGTGCTCCAGCTGGGGTCTCACCAGAGCGGAGCAGAGGGGCAGAATCCCTTCCCTCGACCTGCTGGCCACGCTGCTTTGGATGCAGCCCAGGATACGGTTGGCTTTCCGGGCTACAAGCGCACATTGCCGGCTCATGTCCAGCTTTCTGTCCACCAGTATCCTCAAGTCCTTCTCGGCAGGGATGCTCACCATCCCTTCATGCCCCAGCCTGTGCTGATACTGCGGGGTTGCCCCAACCCAGGTGCAGGACCCTGCACTTGAGCTTGTTGAACCTCATGAGGTTCACATGGGCCCATTTCTCCAGCTTGTCCAGGTCCCTCTGGATGGCATCATGTCCCTCAGGCGTGTCAACTGCACCACTCAGCTTGATGTCCTCTGCAGACTCACTGAGGACACACTGGATCCGCTGTCTATGCCACTGATGAAGATATTAAAGAGTACTGGTGCCAGTATGGACCCCTGAGGGACACCACTCATCACCAATCTCCATCTCGACATTGCGCCATTGACCACTACCCGCTGGATGTGACCATCCAACCAATTCCTCATCCACCCAACAGTACACCCATGAAATCCATATCTCTCCATTTTAGAGAGAGGGATGTTGTGGGGGACCATGTCAAAGGCCTTACAGAATCCAGATAGATGCCATCAGTAGCTCTTCCCTTGGACAGTCCCCACGCCGGAGAAGTAAGGATAGCTCTGCACTAGCCAGATCACACCAGTGTCCCAGCCCCGCCAACACCTCTGTGAAACCCTCCCCTCCTCTGGCACCGGGATAAGGAACTGCAGCCAGACCGACTCCAGGGACGCCTGGATCAAGAAAGAAGCAGAAGGTTGACAACACCACAGATTTAGCCTCGCTTTGCAAAACAGCCGCCTGCGTGGGCGGGGGCTGCGTGTCTGTTAAGTAGCAATTGATCAAATCAGTTTGGACCTGAACACGTGAAAGGTGTAAGAACCGTGCGTGACACCGCATTCGGGGTGCCCCAGTCTGAACCTGACAGCTCGCGTGCACGAATGCAGCAATTCCTCCTGTAACGCTAGACTGGGCGTCCCAGGCTCTCTCCTCAGTGGGCAGGGGCCAGTTGCCAAATTTTTGTGAAAGCTCTCCATCGTGGCCACAGGGTCCTGGCCCCATTCCTTCCCTTTGCACAGGAAATTCACCTCCCCCCAAAAGTCATGGTTGGGTTGGGAAACTGTCGGGGTAGGAAACCATTGGGATAGGAAACCATCATGGGGCTGAGAAATCATCGCTGGGATGGGAAACGGTGGTGGGGGTGGGAAACCATCATTAAGGACAGGAAATCATCAGCCAGATGGGAAATAACTGAGAGGGGAAGGTGTTGTGCTATGAAAACCAAACCCTCGCCAGGCTGGCTGAAGCAGGTGCTGGCGGAATGTTCGCCATGGGGACGGAGGCTCTTTGCCCCCAACAAACCCCACACTGACCAACCGCCACGGCAGGTACAGCAGCGGCTCCCGCTCCTCGCGGTGCTCCTGCCCCCCAGGTAACCCCCCGCTGGCTCTGCCCGCCGATACCTCACCCCACCACCCCTTTTTGCTTCCTCCAGCAGAGAGCTTCCCTCTGCGGCTGCTGATGGCATCGCAACTGCCCGGCGTGAGCTTCGCCGTTCCAGCCATGCTGCCACCGGTCACTGCCGGCGTGTCACCCTCTGTCCTGGTGTCCTCTGAGCCTGCCCAGCTCCACCACGTCACCTCCCAGCTGGTGCAGGCCGGCGTCTGGCAGGGGGTGCCAGGGCCCCTGGGGGTCCCGGGGCAGCCGGTGCAGCTCCCCGCCATGGGGCAGCCTCCCTGCGGGGTGCAGCTCCCCCCCATTCCTGCTGCCTGTCTCCCTGCCTACAGCTGGAGATGGCAGCTGGGGACGGGAGCGCTGGTGCCCCACCAGCCCGTGGGGCTGGGGCCTGGCACCGTGCTCCAGGGGCAGCTCCTGTACCCTACAGGCTCCTGCCCGCAGCACATCCCTGCCTGTCCAGACCCCCACCACCCCACAGCTCAGCACTGCAGGCAGGGCCCCCCTGTGCTCCACACCCTGCCCGCCCCGGTCCCCCCAGACCCCCGCACTCTAAGCTACGGCTCCCCACTGCCAGGGGCTGCGCTACGTTCACCGGCACAGGCGACACCGCGCTGCCGGCTGCCGGCGTCAGGGACTCGCCGCGCCCCGCGGCTGCCGGCAGCACCAGGCCGCACGCCCCCGCAGTGCCCCGGGGCAGCCCTGGGAGGCCCCGGGACGGGACGAGGACGCGGAGCGGTGCGGGCAGGCGTAAGGCGGGGCAGCCGCACGCACCGCTCTGGCATGGGGGGAGCCCCTTCTGCCCGCCATGGGGGCGCCGACCCCGGGCCCGCCCAGCGCCGCTTCCGCCATCACCCCGCGCCCCCACCGGCCCCGCCCCCGCAGAGGAGGCCGCGCCCCCTGCCCGGCAGAGGCTGCAGCCGCGGCGCCACCTGGCGGTTCCTGCGACGAACCACCGCCCCGGAACCCGCCCCCCACCGCGGCCTGGTACCAACACCCCTGGAGCCGCCATGTCTACCCCGTCCCGCTGCTGACAGCCCTACAACCAGCATCGCCACCGCAGGCGGTACCGGCGTCCCCAGGAAGAGCCACCTCAACCCGGGGCCAAGGATGCCCCGCACCGACCAGAGGGCACATTTCTCAACGCCATCGAGACATCCCCCCACTGGGGTGAGGAGTGAAGGTTGTGGGGCCGGTGCACCAACCGCCCAATCCAGAGCCCCAAGCCAGCCCCAGCGTGCCCCCCAGGGACCCTGGTCCCCTGCCAGCAGCCCCAAGACCCCAACTCATGGCAAGAAGGAGTCGGCACCGGCAGAGGCATTGAGCAGCAAGGCACGCACTGGTGCACGTCCCAAACCAAGGCAGCCCAGCTGGCTGTGCCTGTCCCCCACGGGGGGCCAAACCCCACGCCAGGGGCTGCCAGAGCAGCTGCACATGCCGCCGCACGTGCCGCAGCCTCCCGCCGACTCCCTGCTATCCCTCAGGCCCTGGCGGGGCCTCACCACTGCGCCCATCCCACCGCAGGAGCAGGAGGACTCGGTGCCCATCACAGCCGAACAGCAGCTCGAGCGGGAGCGCATGACCAGGCTGGCCCAGGAGGGGCGGGAGCGGGCGGCCCTGCAGATGCCACTGGGCCAGCTGCAGTTTTTTGTGCAGAGGGAGGCTGACATGGAGACAGCCAACGAGTACGGCTACCCCTAACCCACCGCTCCAGCATGGTTCCCCGTAGCCCCCACATGCAGAAAAGAACCAGAGACAGAGACCTGCACCCACCTGCTCCAGCCCCCACCCTCTCCCAGAACCCCATCTCTTCCTTAATTCCAGCCCCCACCCTCTCCCAGAACCCCATTTCTTCCTTAATTCATTACACAAGTTGGGTTTAATTCATTACACAATACTGGAGTTTGTGTTTTCCCTCATGACGAGGATTTCGGTAACAATTCGTTCCAATTTGGGCTCTTGTAGGAGATTAATTTGCTTTATGGTCACCCAAAACAGCAGGGAAAACCATTAACTTGAGAAGTCTTGTTCATGCACGTTTTGGAAGCAGGAAGTGATTTTGTTACTGTGAAAACACATAAAAACAGCTGGTAATGCTTTAGTAATTATATGATTTGTGACCATTATTTCAGCAACTGCTGTTATTCTGGACTTGACTGCATAACAGAGAGAAAACACAGACGTACATTACGTATAAAACGCCGTACTGAAAAGATCATTAAGGTTACAGAAACAAAAAAAAATACAACCGTAGCACTTCCTAGCTTATTGAATTTTGATTTTGCAATTTGAAAAATACATTCCCTAACACAGTTTAGATTGGCAATTACTTTGTGGGTTTGAAAAAACTAATCCATTGTATGGCATTTTATGGATACATCCTGGGCTCTAAGCAGAGCTTAGGGCTTTTAGACCCCATATAGACCTCTACCTAAGGGCAGTTACAAAGTGCCTCTGTCTAGTCCTGTTCTCGACGTGGCACGAAAGAGACCACCCTTCCGCTCCCATTCCTGGGTTTCTCGCCACATTTTCAGGCAGGGTTTGTATAGGTTCAAGACCGCTTGCCTTGGAAAAGGAAAGGAATGTGAAGAGGCCACTTTAAATCGGCCACTACAGGGACTGTCAAAGCTAACGCCGCTTTCCTTCTGACATCTTCAGGAACCAATCTGGACATGCCTGTAGTCCTACAGCCCCGGTGCTAAGTTACACGTGGCACAGCACAATTTAAAGGTTACAAATGACCCTGCTGTTTTGTTAAGTTGTCTTGGTGTTTTTCATTCTTGCTGAAAACAACTTATCCATGCCCGTGCTTTGTCAAAGTCCAATTTCACAAAATGTCATGCCTGGATATATCGCTAGAAGTCACATCTAGTTGCTGGTTCATTGCTTTGGCATTGTATCTACAGACATGGTAACAGTTAATTAAGCTAACAGGTGCCTACTGGCTATGTTAATTAACACACTTCAAAGGGCAAAGCCCGCTGCGTAGTCTTGTTGGGAATTTGCCTTTGGAGAGATGGCTGTTTGTTTCTTTACTGTTTTAGCCATGGGCTAATCATATTGCCTGTTTCCACGGTGCTCAACCTCCCTGTCTAAAAGCTCCTTTTTCAGCACCAACCTCCTCTTCACCTGCTCCTAAGTTCACACAGCGATCTTTCTCCTGTTTGCCTGTGTCTCACCGCAGCAGGAGCCCAGAGGGAATGCAGCCCTCTCGGCAGCAAGGCGCGTCCTGCCGACCTGCCCGGGGCTGCCAGGCAGGCATCCCGACTGCTCACCCGGGCTCCCGTTACAGGCAGCGGAGAATAAAAGCCACCGCCGGGGTGTTGGCAACCGTCCGGCAGACTCCAGATGTGGGGCAGGCAAGGGAAGTCTGGCTGATCCGTTGGCTACGTGTAAACTGAAGCCTACAGTGCAGATCCTTGAAGTGCGGTGAGCTGAACCCCCCACCAGTCCCAGCTGCGACGCAGACGCAGCGGGTTCTATCACCTTCTCACAAATTTATGTGCCTTAAGTCACCTGTACTTGGACACACTGTCACAGAGAGACACACGCACACAGACAGCGTCCTGTATTTTCTGAGAGACTCAGCGCCGTTGCCCAACGCGTAAAGAGAAACAGTGCAACAGGTACTGAACTGGCCAAAGGAGGGAGCGAGACGACAGACATCCTGAACGTCGGATTAAGGGCCAACTCTCTCAAGCCAGGGGTGCCCTAATGGGAAGGGGAATGTTCCTTTGCCATGCGTTAGATCAGTGCATGGCTTTCCATGCATCGCTAGCACTTTGCTTACCTGGGGATAGAAGATGATTAAGGGAAAAATAAAGCAGGGAATAATCGCCCTCCTGTCATGTTAAATGCCTAGAACTATGTTTCCCACTGGGCCCTATGCTTGGTCTGACAGCACTAAAGTGTGCAGCTAGAACATGGACAATGTCATCTTATTTCAGGCCAGACTCCCATTAAGCAGTAATCTTAAGGCAAACTTCTGCCTGCAAGAACAGACTTTCATCTGTTTTGATGTTTTTAAACAGAAAGCTAGAAAACAGCCCGTGATCCCTTTGCTGCTGCTGCAAAGACGCTACGGTTGACTTTCCTTCAGCCTGCAAGGCTGGCACTCCGTCACAAAAGGCAAATCTCACAGCTTGCTCCACCATTCTTAAATGCTAGGAAAGCTAAAGGTTACTTTCACACTCACCGAAGGATGGACTTCTACGTATCCATGGGCGACTTTACCAGCAATGTGTGAAGGAAAATTAACCAGACGCTGTTATAAAACTGCCTTTTGTGGGGAAACCCACAGAACAAGGAAATCCAAAGAGACGACATGTTTCTTTCACAACATCCCTCCAGTAGAAACAGCTATTTTACATAGAGAGGAGGGTAACAGGACAATAGATTAGGTTACTCTTTTTTCTACAGTTTCTTGTGTCTATTTTTTGCCCTGTTTTGCCAGTAACTAAAAGAATTGGAAACTTGGTCAGGAAAGTGCCAATTGGTCTTTAACTGTCAATGCTTCTGTTCCCCCATTAAAGCTTGCTGAAAATCCACCTTAGCTGTGGCAGTTCTATTCTGACAAACCACAGTCACAGCTCCTGAGTTCAGGAGCGTACACAAAGTGTTTTGAATTTTGCATTTCACCACAAAACTAACTGCTTTTTTAGCACACATTAAGTGTCAACTTAGACAGTCATATGTCTTCATTATGCAGGTTAAAAAAAAAAGATGCTTTCCCTCAAAAGAAGAGAAATGTCAGTAAATTCTGGAGATTAACCTCACAGTTTCTAGGACTTCCGAGAAGCTCTCCCAGTCCGCATTTTAGCAGTTGCACTGGTTGAACCAGCAAACTGAGGAAATTGCAGACCCCACTGCCACACACGATCATGTGTGGGGAACTGAACCACTGCAGGTTAAATCCTAAAAGCTGTCCACACCCGGTGGGATAGAGACACCCCCTTATTAGCTGCAGCTCTTGACAGAAGCTTTACCAAAGTCATGGTATCTTACTGGCATTTTTGTTTAAAAATCAACTCCGTTATTAAGGAACAGCCAAAGAACACATCGATACAGAAGCCAACTAGTAGTAAAAACCTCCACTTACTTGCTACATGTGTGGCCAGCCAGGGTCTGTCTGGCAAATACAATACAGAAAAAGCCAAAGAAAAGAAAACGCGAACTGCAGCACAGACTTGCTCTCTCATTTTTGCAACGATAGGTCACAATTTTGCAGACTCTAGGCATCCAGGAGGATAAAGGACATCCCCACCACATCTGCAGGCTCTTGGACAGGAATGCCCACACCACGAGGGTCTTCCTGGAGTGAGCCTGCTATGGAGATTGCTCGGGACACTTATGCCTGCCTTCTCGCCCTCTGTGACACCGTTCCTGTTACATCACAATGGCAGCCGTTCTGGGTTGGTTTGTGAGTTTATGCACAGCAACCTCGTCCTCTGCATGGGGTTTGCGTGGCAAGGTTGTGGCAGCAGGGCTGCAGGGGTGGCTTCTGTGAGAAGCTGCTAGAAGCTTCCCCTGTGTCCCATAGAGCCCGTGCCCAGCGGGGCCAAGCCAGGTAGCAACGGGGGCAGCACCTCTGGGATAACATATTTCAGAAGGGGACAAAACCGGCACGTGGCATTTGCAGCCGGAGAGAGGAGAACATGTGAAAACAGCCCTGCAGACACCAAGGTCCGTGCGGAAGGAGGGGCAGGAGGTGCTCCAGGCGCCGCAGCAGAGGTTCCCCTGCAGCCCCTGGTGAAGACCATGGTGAGGCAGGCTGTGCCCCTGCAGCCATGCAGCTCCACGCTGGAGCAGATCTCCACCTGCAGCCCGGGGAGGACCCCCCGCCGGGGCAGGGGGATGCCCGAAGGAGGCCGTAACCCCGTGGGACACCCGCGCTGCAGCAGGATCCTGGCAGGACCTGCGGAAAGGCATCCGGAGCAAAGCTGAGCCCGTGTGCTGGTGCACATCCCAGCCCTTTGCCTTGTACCTGGGCCACTCTAAATTGCCTGACCAGCCTCGGCCTCTGAACAAAGGGTTTGGCAGAGAGAGGCCGTCAGCTGTACCAGGCGCTCTTGTGTAGACGAGGAGGAGAATGGCACTGAGGCTATCAGGGACGCAATCACCTGAACAAGGTACAGGACATGAACAGAACTAATCAATTATCTCCAGACAATCCTGGCAGCGGTAACGTCAAAACCTTCAGAAATCACCTGCCTGCATTGTGGAAACTCACTGATGCCTAAAGACAGTCATCTCCCTGTCCTATAAAGAGTGGTCCCAAGTGAGACCCTTTGAGCTCTCCTGGACCGCAGCGGGCTGCAACTAGCACCTCCCTCTTAGTGGGACGCCTCTCAGAGCCCGTGAACCCTCAAGTTCACGATCAGCTCAGAGGCTCGACTGTGCAGCCATTGAGCGACACAAAGCATTCGATGTATTTGACTGAATTCCAGGGGGATATTGAATAGGTACCTTGGTACATCTCTATCTCTTTTCTCTACATCTCTTTATGGGTCTCTGTCTCTACACCTATAGGTGTGCGTGTGATTAAGGACTTCTAAGTTTCAGTGGATTATGCTGCTAAGTTTTATATGATTTGATACTGTGACTTATCTCGGCATTGTTAGTGAATGTGATTGCTGCTATTTTGTATTGGATAAATTGCCATCTTTAAGTTACAGGAAGCACAAAATCATAGTCTGTATCACTACACCAGGATCCCCGATACCCTGTCCCTTTAGTCATAAACTGTTGACCAAATCTGGGAATAGGAGTGGATTCAGTCGCACCTAGACTCCTCTCTGAAAAGGACTTTAGAAAGCATGGGGGTCCTCTCTGAATCTCGTGACTCAATGGAAGGGTCTCTCCTACTTTCCCTCCTCAAATATACACATTAACTCGATTTGATAGACGAGTAAATCATTCCAGTTTAATTGTTCTATCTGCACAGCTTTTCCACGTTGAATAAGGAATAGAGTGGACCTTGCCATCGCCTTCTGTTAAGTCATCCTTTTTACAAATCTAGATTAAAATCATGCGCTTTCTGGTATCTTTGGTGGTGATTCTTCAAGCAGCCTAAATTATCCATTCGTGACAGCCCAGGAAGCAGGGAGGGATGGGGGGGATATGTTTTAAGATTTCGTCTTATTTCTCATTATCCTACTCTGATTTTGGTTGGCAAGAATTTAAAATAATTTTCCCAAGTTGAGGCTGTTTAGCCTGTGATTGTAATTGCTGAATGACCTCTCCCTGTCCTCTGCTCTGAGTTGGTTTCATTTGTATGGTCTTTCTTTGCCTTTTCCTCCACGACTGGTCTAGTTTCTGGGTGATCTTCTATCACTTTTGGATGAATTTTCTGTGGGGTACCAAGAGTCTTCGCATCCTTTTGAGAGGAAGATGTTTAAACATTGTCTGTCTTTGGCATGTCCTCCTTCACTTGTTTCACAGGAGGTTCCATTTGAGGAGACTTTTCACGCTCGCTGTCCACCTTCACTTGGGAAGCTTTAGCTCGTTTTCTTATATTGTCCTTCTGAGGAGGAACAGCCACTTCTGCTTCCCGCTTTGTCTTGCCAGGTTTTGCTTTTCGCTCATCCTTCTCTTTCTTCTTTTTAGACCCTGGCTTGAAAGCCATAGAATCTGCTCCCAAATGCTCATCCCTCATCTCAGGGGTGGCATCATCTCTGCTTGGGAGCATGAACAATGAGTCCCTTTGAACGACTTCTCCTGTAACTGGCTCTCTTGGTTTTCTCGCACCTTCTAGCAACTCAGCATTGAGAAAGCCTTCATTCACATCCTCTTTCCTTCTCTCCTGGTGTTTTTTAGGTTTATTTCCTTTGTCATCTCCACGTGGATTTTGCATCTCCCTCTCTTTGTTGCCACGGCTCTCTCTTCCGGAAGGTTGTTCAGGGTAATTTCCAGCTCTATTACAGCTGCGCTGCCTATGCCCCACAGGATAATCCTCCCTATGTCCCCAAGCATATGGCGAATACTCTCGTCTGGTCCCAGGTGGACCAAAGCAGTCTGGAGAAAAGTTCCCTCTCTTTACTGGAGGATGAAGTTGAGCACCAACACCATTGCCCTTGTAAAACTTTTCACACCACTCTCTGTAGTTCCTTTCCCATTCTCCGTATCCTTGCTCTCCAAATGGATCTCCAAAGTCAATAGATCTGCCATCGGAAGCTTTCATATCATACGGTGGAACTTGTCTGTATCGGTTAAAATACTCCCTTCCTCCTTCCCCTTGAGATATAGTCCATTTCCTGGGAGATTGGCCTCGGACTACTGGAGACCTTGACCGTGAATGGTGTCTTCTGTGTGGGGGTGACTTTGACCTTGACCGGTGATAACCATGTTGCCTTGACCAGGAATGATAGTTCTTGTGACTCTTCCCTTTGCCTCTGCTTGGATATGGTGGTGATCGTGAGTAGGAGCGAGAATGGGAACGACTAAATGATCGAGAGTACGAGCAAGAGTAGGAAGAACCTGTTCTTGACTTGGAGTAGGTATGCGAACTTGTAGAGGAAGATGAAGTACTATAGGGAGAGTTGGACCTTAAAAAAAAACACAACACAAAAAAATTGATCAAGTTAATTCAAAACAGTTACTCTCCTCAGCTTTTTGGAGAGTTGGACCTTAAAAAAACCAGAACACAAAAAAACAGATGAAGTTAATTCAAAACAGTTACTCTCCCCAGCTTTTTTCCTCCCAGATTTCCTTTGGCTATTGATTGATTTAAGGTGCTGTATACTGGCCTCTACTGGGACATGAACGTGCACATTTTTCACTCCTCAACCACTACACGCAGTGCAAATCCCTTTTGTTGCAGTCAGATGCAAAAAGAGCAAGTCTTTATGGCTACCGTGCAGTATCAAACATCGAGAGAACACGATGTAGCATTAATACAGTAAAGATCAATGTTAAAATGCTGCTTGGACTATTTAACTTCACTACTTCTTTGCAATTTGTATGGGATGCAAAATTCTTACGTCCAGTTGTCTTTAATCAACACTTCTGGCCAGATGTGCTAGCAAAATCTTACACATACCTCTAGCTCTAACCAGGGATAGTGACTGCATTTCAAGAGAAATCATCTTGAAAAGCTTCTGAACTCAGCCTCGACTAGGATGACTCAATGCCATTACTCTAGGACAGATACTGGCAGCATGAGCAAGAGAGAGCTTTTCAGCACTCCTGCCCAAGTGACTTTTGGGGATAGAAAACATCAGCTACCCTGAGGTTTTTCTTCACAAGGAGTTCTTTCATTATTTTTTAAAGAACCCTTTCGCATCATTCTGCAGACGTTCATGAGCATCTTCCCTCCTCTATAAATCCTTCAGCAATTCAAGATTTCCTTACAAACAAGTCTGAGTCATGAGACAAATTTTACAAGGTCAAAACCATACTAGCATAAGCCACCAGTTTGCAGTCCAGGCTGAAATCTCTCTGTGTACCCACATGTGGTAAACAGAAGAGGAGATGAAGACAACGTCTCTCACAGATCTCCTCCAAAGTGCTTTGAGGAAATGGTTACAAGCAGAATAGGGAGATGCAGAAAATCCAGCAACTACACCTCTTCAATTTCTGGCCTCCTCAAGGCTGTCAGGCGGTGAAGGATGCCATTACAGAGAAGCTTTACTAAAAGAGAAACCTGTTCCTGAACAGCTGTTGCCAAATTATAACTGCCAGTCAACTGTAATCTCTGCCCTATTTAAGCTAGGAATGCACACATGAAACTCCTGTCGCTGCTAATCCCTGGGATCATCCCATCCGTCTAGCAACAGAGCGGTGGAGTGGAATGCCTCCTGATTCTTCCAGACAATCTGCTTCTCCATAATGGACATGTAAAGCACGTACCTGGAAACCGAACGCTCCTTTCGAGACTTGTTATATTCCATCACTTCCTTAGCAAACTCATCCTTTGTAAACTCATCAGGTTTGGACTTTTTCTTTTCCCTGTGAAAACAAGTTTGACCTTTACTACCATTGTAGTTTGACCTTCGTTACCAAGACATCAAGAAACACAACATGGCCACTAGGAGAAAATGCCTACTGCATGCAAATGCAAAAGGTGAACAGCTAACATTGAAGGAAGACCAGTTTAGAATACCTACAACTTTTAGCCAATATTTTAGAACTACATTTGTCTTGTCTCAGTTTTGCATGTTTACCCTTTGCAAAGAAAAAGTACATGACATTATGACACCGTGGCGATTCTTGCATTTTGTTGATGTCAGGTGCACTGTGGTGTAACTGCAGTCTGATATGCTATTGAAATACAACAACGAAAACCAAGGCAACTTCATTGAGCCAAATACTTACTCCTCTTGCAGTCTCTGCTGTTCTCGGTAAAACTCCTCCCTTGATAAAGGAGGTGCTTGTGTCATGAGGATGGTATTTGCATGAGCCCTTGGCACTGCTGTTGCTACCCAAGCTGATGACATGTTGGCAGGAGCTGGAGGATATCCTGGAGGGGGAACAGCATACCCAGCAGATGGAGGCTGACCAGGTGGCAAGTGAAGAGGAGACTGTGCTGGTGGTAGCCCTGAAGGAAGTGCATGGGGTGGTGGAGGGTATGAGGGAGCTGGAGGCACAGGCACGACGACGGATGTTGATGCTGCTTCTGTTGGGGCGTGAGTCCTTTGGGAACGTCCACTGCGCAGGCGTCCTCGATTTGAACTTCTGAAGAAACCCAAAAACATGTGTCACTCTTTGTCACACTCTGCCCTGATTGTAAAGAGGAAAGCGAATGAAGCGGCAGCCTGGTGGCAAGCACTTCCTACCCTCAACTTCAGCATTTTTCTCCCTGCTTTCCCTTCACTTGAGACTACGCTCCCTTCTTGATCCTCATGCTTGCCTTCCAGACCCTCGCCCACAACAGCTCCCGCAGTCTTCTCCCCTTATACTCCGCTTTGTGACCGTGGATGGAGGCTGCCCGTGCTTAAAAGACACTCCCATGTCCCATGTGCCAAGCGCCCACCGCTCCTCTGCCACTCCTTGATGTACTTACTGCTTATACTTACTACTGAAGATCACACTTCTGATCCTCAAAGTACTGCACAAATATTAACTAATCTTCTCTCAAACTTCTTTTAGCTTCTTCCACAGGCATCACCTGTGGTCTTGCCTCATGATGATGTCTTTGGCCTGTTCTTGTCCCTGAATTGTTATTTTCTTGCTTACTAAATTTGAGAGTTTTAGGAAATCTGTGGAATCGTCCTGGCTTTTGTTGTGCTTTATCTTTAAGACATTATAAACACAATGCACGCTTACAACCGATCTCTAACAAAGGCGTACCAAAAGGAAGGACTAACTTGACACGGCAATAATAGACCAAACAAACGCCTCTCTCTCCCACTGAGAGAAAGCACCTTGGCTCGTTGAGATGAGAACATTGAAGAAATTCAAAATTGTCATCAAATAACAGCCTTGACTTTTCCAAGAATTTGCTCCACCAGTATCCGCTAAGTTGTGAAATAAAGAATGTTGGAGGCTGATTTGTATTGGGGAATCAATGTCTTCAGGTCTGTTCAGCCAGTAATCAAAAGGGTGGCTTTCCACCCAATCCTTTAGTTATATTTCATTTTTAGATGTACTGCTGGTTCCCTCAAAAACTGTTCCTTTTTCAGAGTCCTCTTTTCAATCACGTACTGGAGTTTTACTTTAAATACTCTACTGCAAGCACAGATCCCCTTTGTCAAAGCCAAATCAAATTAAGCCCTTTAAAAATTAATCACCGCTTGTATTCTCCACAACTATCTGGGCATACTTACTCCATTATAAATCAGCTGTTGTCTAAGTTAAGTGTTACGGCCTCGTTGAACAGGTTACGGGTCGTAATATACCGGATTTCTGTAGAATACTTACCGTTGCCAGCCTGGTCTGCCACCAGCTGAGCCAACTGTGCTGCCTGTGATTGCATGAGCTTTTGGCGTAGGGAGAGGAAAAAGAGAAAAATCCCATTTAGTTTATCTCAAGACAGCTTTTTAAAAGAAATTCTAAAGTTATAGTGACTTACCGGTTGAGGGTACTGATTGCCCTTGGGGGCCCAGAAGACTTGGGATCGCTGGTTGCCTTAGTGCAGGAACGTGATCGCCCTTGTCAATACATGCAAACAGTTAGAAATTAAGCTCCACTAAAAGGCAACAGTCACTGCATCATTTGAAAGAAAACTGACCTCCTCTTCCAACAAGCTGCTGGTTGACAGAGAGGGAAATTTCAGAAGTTCAGTAGCAGTCACCAGAGCAGCAGGAGGTAACACAGTATCAGCATCACTACAAAAAAAAAAAAAAAAAGTTATTATTCAAACAGCGTTTTCAAGTGCTACTGGAAATAGCAAGTCCAAGGTGAGAAAAGGCTGACTACTCTAAACGGGAAAAAAAATTTAAAAAATCTTCATCAGATTTACAGATGTGAAGTTGGCCCATTCTTAATGAAGACTGGAAAGAAGTCGATTTGGACTACTGGCATGCCAAGAGAAAGCTCCCTGGAAAAATATCTTCTTAAGCTAGCTGCACGTGAAAGGGTTAGAGCACATACAAGTCACACACTGAATCTCAGTTTTGGAAGACGCAAGAACTGAAATTCTATGAGGAAATGTTTATGTGCGAGTGCAGAGGCTGCCTTAGAGGTTCTTCTGAATTGCGGTTCTTTGCATTCAACGCTACAGCTGAGCCCGACAGTCTTCTGGACAGAGAGGCTATTTGCAGCCCAGGCATAAAGCTGAAAGGCCACAAGCCCTAAACAATCGTACAGATCTTTCACGTCTTTTCATGTGACTTCACCGGGCTGCAAACTCAGACTTTCATGTTTGTAAATACTTCAAAGTTACGGCGTTTCAGTGTTTATTAGCCAGGTCAGCACGCGTCACCGACTGCCCTTTGTGTTACTGAGGATGACTCTGACTTATCGTAAGATTGATGGTAGAAATACCGTAGAAAAACGTAATAGGAAAACACCTGCTCAGTTTTAGCTCTAATTGTGATTTTGCAGGTTTCATGAAACTGTTGCTTCCTCCGTACTAGAGAGAAATTAATGCACTCAAGAAGCTTTGACATAACTAGAGGGCTCCTTTAGGAATTGCTAGCCACATAAAACCAAAGGGCCCCTGGGCAAAATGTGCCTCTTTCAGGGTAAAACTCATAGACAATGACTGATAAGGGAACTGAGCAAGAAATACTTCTGAGAAAATCCTTGCATGAGACACACTTCCGAGTTATCAAAGTGTCCTCATTCAAAGTAAATACAAAACCCAGAACTTCCACTAGTATCGGGAACTGTCACTACCGATAGATAAATAGCTAGTGGAGAAGCTCAACAAGAAGAAGAATCTAACTTGAGCATTTTAGTGTCCTTTATATCCCTGTTGATCTACAGATTTACTTACCAAAGAGGTCCGTCCGGCTGTTCAGCACAGAGAGACAGGGACACTGCTGGAGGGAGACCAGAGGTGACGACAGAAGACGGATTTACTGGCAGCCCAACGGCCACAGAGGACTGACCAGAGGCCAACGATGACAAAGCAGCAGCAGAATGAGGAGCCAGGGATGCTAATGGAGTCATTAGTGGGTCCTGCTGTCTGGAAACTGCTGGCCGGAGCTGAGGCTGCATGTTGTGCGCTCTTGTTTGTCTCGTTAGTGGTGGTGGAGGTGGTGGAGGTGGCGGCTGCTGCTCATGTTGCTGCTGAATCTGCTCTCTGTAGCCAGTTCCATTATTGAAGTTGTTCACAGCCTAGAGGCAGAAAAACACATACAGAAAGGCACTATGAAACTTCAGTAGATGTACGAACAAAAGCCTCCCCAGAGCAAAATTACTTGTGTGTTCCTGTAAACATTATCAATCCTAAAATCAATCAACATACAGGTATAGGAAGACATCAGGTGAAACACTGACCCTAACGATGGGTAACGCAGAGTATCTCTATTTACAGTACCTCAGTGTTAACACCAAATTTGAAAGTGAGGCAATCACGTTAAGCAAAAGTGTGACCTGAATTTGCCAGATTCTCTCTAAAGAGTTGTAAGCTTCTCTAACACCAGATAACGTCTCTGAAAAGTAAATTTAGCCTTATTCCATTTAGCCTTGCTTAAGGAGATGTAAACGAGTATTTTCTTCCCTTTCAGCTTTTCGCAAATAGACCTGTCTAACAAACAGTTTACATAAATGTCAGCATGTCACCTGGCGTAACAACTTGTTGGCAGTCAAAGCATCGGGAGAAACGTCTGTTTGATGACACGTTGGGCATGTATGTTCCTCAGATTCCAGTAACGCTGTTCTAATACCTGTGAATAACGAGAACCATCAAAAGAGTTTTCAGCAAAACTAAGGAAAATGTTGGGGTTCTAATCAATTATAAAAACACGTATATGATTAATGGGTGAATACGGTCTTGAACAGAGCCTGAAGCGGTAAATGTCCAATAGTGTAAAAAATGTCCAGCATGCAGCAAATAACTAAGCAGTGTTGATATTTCACTGTTGTTACTTGGACGCTGTAGAGTAGGCTGTGTCTTGATGTTTGGACTGGTCTTTCCACTGTGCAGGACAGTGAGAAGTCACCAACCTCAAGGTTGATGAATAAAACACATCTCAAAAAACCGTTCATAGGTTCAAGTTCTGAAGGATTTCACCAACTCTCCTGTGGAGAAGAATGTGGATTAAACGCCCAACTCTCCGTTTGTTGCAGACCACAATAAGTCACCAGAGCAGGCTATAGAATTTTGCATGAGAGAAAGGGCTGGGGACAAACTAAATGCATTCAGTATCTCATACTGTAATCACCTGCACGGTTACACATTCTTCTCAGAGTCATCCTTCCACATGTACAGAGGGTTTAACTAGACACGTAACCAGGGAAAAAAGCTTTCTGCCTTTTTTTTCTGCCCTTGGCATAAGAAGGGTCCTCTCCCGTTCTGGGTATACTCAGGTATCAAACAGAACGGGTAACCAAGTAATTTCGTTCTCTCCCAGTTCTGCCTTCGGAAGGTCAGATGCCATGTTTTGAGTTAACAACCGTGGGAGTAAGACTTACATTCGTCACAGTAACTGTTTCCACAGCAGGGAGTAACAGCTGCGTCACTCATGACCTCTTTGCAAATGAGACATAACAACTCCTCTGGAACAGGAGCGTCTGAGGAGGAGGAGGAGGACGGCTCCTCTGGTGAAAAGGGAGGCTTTTCCTTCTTTCCTCTAGCATACGCTTCCCTGGAGGCGGGGCGGGGAAGGAAAAACAACAAGTGAAAGATGGGCAAAGGAGAACTTTTCCAAGCTTTGGATTTTCCGCAAGGAAGGTAAAATAGATGGCATTCTTCTCACTCCACATTAGCCTTCTAAAGCGTAGGCATTTAGTTTCAACTACTTCTCTTTGGCCACCACACCAGAAGAGGGAGGGGGAACAATTTTCCTTCTGCAGAACTCTCCCATTCATGGGATCAACTAAGAGATTGGCTCAGACTAGAAAAATCATTTTTCGACATCCAGAAATCAGCTGAAATGAATCCCACCTCTCCTCTGCCAGAGGGTCAATGTAAATTGCAGGTTCAGGATCAAGTGAGTCTCCGATTAAATACACTTTATGAATAAAAGAAAACTATGTCTCAGCTTCTACACAAGGAGATCCATGACAGCCACAAACAGAAGTGCTATCAAGTGCATTTCTTCTCAGCCACTCTTGTCACCACACAGTAGGATTTTCTTAGGGTAAAGCAAAACAGAAAAACATCCATCTGGTTCACACATGAGATTTGATCAAAGCCAGAGGGGGAGGAAATCTCAGTCACACAGCTATTTGCTAAATTGGGCAAGAAGCCTTTGAAACGTCAAAGAGAAGCAAAACGAGCTTTCAAGGAGAATGACTCCAACGGTAAGCACTAGTGAAATCTTTTGCAGACCTACAGATTCTAGGTGTACCACAAGTTGAACCAACTTCCAGGGGTGTGAACAGCAGGACCAGTCTATTTCCATATTAGAAAGTATCACAGATTTTAAGGCAACGATACAATGACGGTGCTTCCTCCCTCGTAATTACAGATGCTGGCCAACTTGCTTGCATTGCCACTCGGACAAACACGCATGGTTTCTCTCGTTCCCTTTCTGCTCAGTCCCATTAATCCCATACTTACGCACTAATAATTGGTATGGCGTATTTCCCAGTGCTTGTCAGCATAGCACCCTTTATACTGGGATCTTTCACCTCCATCAGGAAACTCCTCGGAATTCCTGTGCTCCTTTTAATTCTCGGAACAGACTCAAAAATTCTGTCCTGTTAAGAAAAGAAGTGCAGATATCTCTCATCTTAAGACCCACCCTTAAAAGGACATTTCAAAGATGATTTTCAGCAGCAAAAGCCTTTAATCCTCTCCTTTTACCCAGCATAAGGCTTGCTCAACTAAAATACCCTTCTCCCTAAAGGAATATAGCCAGGATGTACCAAAGGCTTGAGCAGCATTTTGAACTCAGTCGACATCCTTTGGCTTAATGTCAAGTTCCTTAAGGGTGAAATATCCCTTGGCTCACCATCCACTCGGAGAGGAGACACAACCCCGCTCCTCCTCCAAAGCGCAGTTCAGAGTGAGAGCTTAACTCGGTGCTCTGAATCCGACACTGAGAAACTGAGATTCACCTTCTCTAGTGAAGGTGGAATTCATATCTCACGCATATACATTCAGCAACTGATGTCAAATGGCATGGCTACTCAGCCAGGTGCTTGTGTAACTAAAACACGCAAACATTGAACGGATGTCGATAGAAACATCTTGGGTTTTTACAAACTACTGAAAACTGTGAACTGTCATTAAAAAGCATTGAAACCAGAAGAATTTCCAATAAAATTGAAATGTATAAAATATGCATGACAGTGTGCAGAGAAAGATCTATGGACATATGTAATGTCCATGGCCTAGAAGGAAGAAGATGTTACATTTATAACTCCAGGTTTCCCGTGAATTGTAAAGGGCTTTGCAACATTGCCACATGACCTCTGCGTTTCACCCCAAAAGAAACAATTCTTAACATGAGTATTCATGTATTTGTTACGGAACTGCCAAGGGAAAACAATTTAAAAGTAAGTCACACCAGAAGTCCCCTGCAATCTTACCCCCTTTGTTGGGCAGTTCTTTACACAGTGGCCAGGTTTTCCACAACCAAAGCAAGTATATGATGTTGGAGGTGGACCCAAGGCTTTCTTCGTGTAACTGAAGGTGTTTTGGGGAAAAAAAAGAAAAAGGATGCATGTGTTAAATCCATGTTTGTTAAAACCAACAAGTTTACAGGTTTTCCATCATCGCCAAAGATCGGATTTGACATTATCCACACTTACTTGGCTGGATCATATTCACGGCAAGACTGGATCATCATGGCTTTTATTTTATCTTCTTCGGCAGCATTGGCTTCAGCCAGATTGGCAGTCTGTTGTTTAACAAGTAATCGTTTGAGAGGCACATTAGAAACACATTGAAGCGCACACAGCCAAAGACAACACCACTCACCCAAGCCTGTACAGAGCAGCACAACACTAGCTGAGGTTGCCTGAAAACAGCTGCTTATATAAAAAATAGTTGTGCTGAAAGTGTTCTGGGGAGTCCTTACACCATGAAATGATGCTTATGTGCCTGTTAACCTACTTGAAAAGAGCATTCTTGGGCACTCAAAACCTTAGGCTCAGGTTGGACCTTATAAAGACTTGTGCACCTACTCCAGTTTTCTTCCAAGTGGACTGAAGCTATGCACAGAAAAAGTTAGACCTGCCGGTATTATTAAAGGGATCTTTAAGCTCCAGTCTATTTGAAGGAGAAGACAGCCACTGTACATTGAATTGAGAAAGATGAAGGCAAGTACCATTGTTTACATTTGCAGCATCAGAAGGATACACAACTTAAAGGTCAGGGAAGTTAGTTTTGCTTGCTGAAATTCAGCTTCACACACAGAAGCATTACAGAGATTCAAGCTTTTTAGAGCCCCTCAGCAAGACAAAAGACTCTTTTCAGTAGAAATTGGACCACTCGTGCTGTAGGCAGTCCAAACTGCACGTTCCCCCCTGCTAAATTCTTCATATTAACTGATGTAACTAGGAACATTTTCACAATCTACACTGTCTGTGCCCCAACAAATTAGACCGTGTTGTCCACTCTAGATATACTGCAATTTATGAAATTGTGCAGCATTCCAAGAACGGATCTATAACTATAATGACTAGAAATTCAAAAATAGCCATGCCATTGCCCATGCAACAGAAACGCTTCTACTTTGGCTGTTGCAACCCCCCCCAAGATGTCCATAACCAACAGCCAATTCAATTCTTCTGTGAACATTGTGTTCATTTCCAGTGTAAACCTAACGAAATGTGTGAACAAGTCAACAGCTTCTGCAGGGCTGCTGCTTTGTGTCTTGAAGCTGAGTCATACTGCAACACTATGTGCAGGCTGATAAGGCGCTCCCCTTCGATCTTCCCAAAGTGGGAACTGCTCTTCACAGGATACTATCAACAGCTACACAGGCTTTAAAGTTAAAATAAATAAATTATTAAAAACTACATTAAAGTTTTCTTCCCATTACAACAGTTATCCTGCTATAGATCACAGTGTACAATTTAAAAATTTGAAGCAAACACTTTTTTTTTAATGTATTTGACAGGAAAAAAAAATATATATACCTTAATCAGCTGGGCCAGAGAAAGAGGTGCAGAAGAGTCATCACTCTGTTCACAAAAAATTAAAAACATCTTTAAGTTTTACAATCAAAACCTAGCAATAGTCAACCTCTACGGTAGTCGGAAATTCTGCACTATATCCTCTGAGCATCACTGAAAGAGGCATTTCCAACCTAGTGTCATTTGCCTGTGTTCAAAACAAAGTCCAAACCCACGACAGCTTAGGAGTGCCTATGTGGTTAAGGAGAAGAAACTAAAACAACCAAAGACGCTTGAGATTACGTATTGCTCCAGAATGTCTCAGCCTTGTCAAATGCTCACAACTGCTTAAAAGTCCAAGGGGTAAGGAAGCTGTCAACTGTCCGCTAAAAGGGATTCTAAAACAATATTTATGTTTCTTGGAGAAGGAAGCATCACTACAGGAAACTTATTTTCAGTGTAGTTTGTAAATCAATCAGTTAGCGTCTCATCATTTATAAATGCACACGGCTATGCCTTTATGAACACAGCCTAGTTGCCTGTCAAAATCAAGCATGGGCACATCAGCTCTGAAAGAGGAACTCTGCCTCTCCTCTCCATAAGTTTAAAAATGCCAGGCTCACCACACCCCACAAAACCCAAATGCAAACACCACTCCAAAGCATCTGCCATAAAAGTAAACCACCACTTTATCAAGAAAAAAAATAAGCTGCTCAAATTATTGAAATTAAGGTGTCTGCCATGACAGAGTAGCCTATAAAAACTGAGAAAATGGATTTCTTGTCGTGTATTAGACCGCAGGCCACACTACGCAAATTAGATTGGGAAGTGTGAGAATTTAATATTCTTCTCCTTGCCAGCAGACCAAAACCAAGTCTTAATGATGACGAAAACATGGATTCAGAGCACAATCCTGGGATTCTTTTTTTTCTCCTTTGCAACCACACTCCTCCCTCCCAGCTACCTCCTGCAACAGCTTGCAGGAATGAAGTCCTCAGGCCACCAGTCAGCAATGGACTGCGGCATTTACTGGGAACTAAGATGACATGCAGTTTTTCCACAAGTCAAAAGGGTAGCTCTCATCTGGTTCCTTTTCCAGGATATTGAATTCTATGATGCCACAAGCAGCAGTTAAGCTGACACTAGTAAAACATCATCAGAAAGACATCCGAATCACTGCTTAGTTTTTTAGAAACGTAGAATAAAATTTCTATGATGCTGAATCAAATACATTATACATACAGCATCTATGTTTTAGTGGAAAATATATTAGGTTAATGTTGGGGAAATTAACACAAGGCTACATTGATTGGAATTAAGTGCAGTGTGTAGAAAAAAGTGTGAGATGGTGTTTTACATACGCCTCTTGATATTCCACTCACTGGCTCAGTTTGACATCTGGAAGAAGAAATAAAAGTGATCAGAACTTAAAAGAAAGCCCTTGTGCCCAACATACAGCAGTGACGACAGATTACAGAACTTGAACATCAAAACGTGATGTGCTGATAGTCTAGTGCATGTGGAAACGTATTCATATACATAAACGGTTCTCTCTTGGTACCTTCAGTGCAACTAAAAAAACCCCCAGAAGCCCATTTCTACTTTGTCAGAAAATTACTCTAAGACTTACAGAAATAGAACACCAAAGTGCCTCAGATATTTTGTCTCTGCTACGAAAGTATCAAAAATATGAAGTCTGTACTACAGTTTTGTGTCTTAAACATGGTGACTAAAAATAGTAGTAGAAATGTCACCTGAAGGCAGTGCCTAGGATTTTCTGCGATTTAGGAGTCCTGTAGGGAAATAAAAAAAAAAAAAAAGGGACTTAATTGCCAGAATTTGCTTTAAGATAACCTTGAAAATGCTACAGTATTTGGGGAAATATTTATTACATCTGGGAACTCGCTGAGATTCCACATACTCATTGATCTGTATCTGCATGTAGATCATCATGAATGAGACATGCAGCCATCGATGTAGTTAACAAATTATTCCTGCATCATCCCAAGTGTCCCATCAGCAGAGCTGGCAACCCTTGGTCTTTCCCTTCTAGCTAGTATGCAAAAACACCAGATTTGGGGCATAAGGATACCTGCCATATGCCACCCCCCCTGCCCCAAATGCAAAGAATAGACGGATTCGCAGAAACACTGAGAGTCAGACTCTTCTGAGATGGGAACAAATTCTAAGTTTACACTCCAGTGCGTACCTGTCTTCACTCTAAAAGCAAGACAAGCAAACACGTGTAACAAGGAATCTCTCCACGTAGAGGAAACAGCATCGAAAACTTGGCGCTCAGAAAAAACAACCCCAAGATCAAACCAAATAGAATCATTCTTAACAGTTACCGTTGTTGGAGTTTGAACCCCATGTCCCAGCAGGCCGAAAAGCATAAGTTTACTTTGGGACAGGAACAATAAAATCTACCCCATTACAACAAAAACTAACAGCAGCTTTAACCAGAAAGATACAATCTGAGTGCCTCTGGAAATGAACATCAATTAGAAAAGGTAACACACCCAAACCACTAACACAGAACACAGTGCTTTATGGATACCTACAGAACGTATGTTTTGCTGGTAGCTTTAACTCCTCCGACAGGGATTCTTCTCACAATTACTGATGAGTTCTTAGGAATCAGGGCATTAGCCTCTGTGTATTCTGAAAACAACATAAATGCAGAAAAAAACATTAGTCAATTCATAAGAATGTATATGAATATGTAATTACACAGCGCGGCAGAGAGGGAAGCCCTTTGCAGATAGAAAAGCCAGATTTCAGATGTAACGGTGCATTTTTATCGTCTCAGCACACTAGCAGTACATTCCAAGAAATCTTCAGGTTTGAGAACCAAACGCAAGCAGCACAATCTTTTCCATTTTTTTTTGAGAGAGCGTGAATGCCAACAGCAAAATGCTCCCAAAGGTCACTAAACGAGAGTCTGCTAGCACATGAGGTTCTGTCCTGATCTAGCTTAAGTGGCTTTTGCTTCTGTTAGGCTACAAAACCAAGGGATCCTTGGAGAAAAACAAAGCACAGCCAAGTCTCACCTGTGTAAAGCAGATCTGAAGTCAAGACAAGCTTGCCCTGCAACAAAACAGGCCCTTAGCTAAAGCATGAAATCTCTGCGCCGTTGCTTTCATAGCTGTTCACTAAAAGCGATTCGGCCACGCTGCTGGTGCTCAAGGCCGACAGAACAAAGAAGACAGCCTGCCACCTCTGTCTATGGCTTGCAGCTTAAGACTGCAGACTTAAGACTTAAGGGATGTGGTACCAGTGGCTTTAATACATTTCTATTTCCTTTGCCTCGATTAATTGAATTCATTTTGGTTGATGGCACCTTAATAAAGGTGAAGTCAAACAACGCAGACTAAAAAGTTAACTTTCTTTTTCTTCTTTTAATAGGAAAGGATTAAAGCTGGAGCACTATTCCTGAAGTGCCTGGAAATTTTTGTTTGCTTGATTTGAATTTAACAGATGCCAGCTTAGTCTAGCAGCTCTCGGACAAAACTGGCATCTCCCAGCAGGAACCTTTTCCTCCTGGGCAGCAACATCCTCGAGCAGAGACTTGGCAACAAATCTTTCTATTTCTGAAAAGTCACACCCCAAGGCCTGTAATCACATTCAAATCTGTCAAGACAGCAGCTTACCAAACTGAAATATCATACTAAGTACCACGAAACCATTATCATCTCTGAGAATCAAGCACCACTTTTTAGGTTTAAAAGAATTTATGACTTCTCTAAGAACGTTTCTTACGTATAGTCACCATAAATGTTCTGCCGGAAAACTTCAGTAGTGCCCTGATATGGTTCACACGTAGTACCAGGGAAAAAAAATGCTTAGAGACATATGGTGAAATGATGCTCGATAGCACCTGAACGACAATGTCTTTGGTGTAGAAAAGAAGCGATATTAACAAGAAATTCCAAGGTGTCATTTAGATACGGAGAACATCCATGGCAGAGGGGCCATTAGAGGGTCTGCACAGATGGTAACTCACAGCTACACTCTTGATCCAAAGTGTTGCTAGCGAGCAGCTGCTGCAACAGCCACCAAGCCAGTTTTCCAGTGCAGTGGAGTAAAGCAAGGTGATCAGAAAACGAAGTCACCAAAGACAATTTATTTCTTCAAAGTAGCCACCTGTTCCTTCCCAACCCTTTCAGCTTTCTCCACCTGATTTCCAAGACATCTGGAGAGGTTATTAATATAAGATATCCTCCCATATTTCCTTATCATTTTACCTAGCAGAATTCCAGGAAAGCAAAAATTTCTAAGCCCTGTACATCACACATCAACCACACATTCTTCTATGCCTGCTCCGCGCCCAAAGCACAGATCTGAAGGTAGTTGTCAGAACAGCAACTACAAAAGAACAGCCCTGAGGCCCCCAACACAAGCCACAGCTACCGAGCGTGGCCGAATCACATTATCGCTTCCCACCCCGTGTAAGCCCCCGCGCCGCTTGCCCTCCCAGTCCCCCCGCAGGCCGGCAAGATGGGCCTCAGGCTGACTCAGGCTACGTGGGGACGAGCCACAAAGAGCAGAGCGTGGCTCCCACAGGCCATGGCCATCACAGGGTGGTCTGTGACACTGCCAGCCGGGCAGTCCCCGAGCCCCCACGCCCGCCGCCCCCACGCACCTTCTTTGGTCTGGGCGTTGGTGATCTGCAGGTCACAGGTGGCCGCCTTCAGCTTCTCCCGGCCCATGATCTGGCGCTTGAGGTCGCACAGGGAGATGTGGAGGCCGGTGAAGGTGACTGTGTCATAGCTCAGCTTGGAGGAGAACTTGTAGTGGACGCACGACATGGTCGGGGCCTGCTCCACAACGGCGTCTACTACAGCGGACCGAGGGGGCTGAGCTCACCCCCGCAACAAGTCCGGCCTGCGGCCCTCAGCGACGGGCGGGCGGGCGGATGACGGGGAGAGGCCCCCGCGGCCCCGGCTCGGCCTCTGCTCCCTCTCTCACGCAGCGCTCCCAGGCCCAACCACTCGCTGTGGGCACTCGGGCACCTCTGCCTCAGCGTTCCGTTGGCGGTTTAACGGACGCCAGCCGCAGGGGCTGCCCTGATCGCATCACTGCGCGTGCCCAACGGAACACTGCACCCCCCCGCGCCTCACCTGGCCTGTGGTGTCCCTCCTGTCACCCCCCTGGGCCTGCCACTGCCTGGTGTCCTGTCACACCCCAGGCCTGTGCTGTCCCTCCTGTCACCCCCCTGGGCCTGCCACTGCCTGGTGTCCTGTCACACCCCAGGCCTGTGGTGTCCCTCCTGTCACCCCCCTGGGCCTGCCACTGCCTGGTGTCATGTCACACCCCAGGCCTGTGCTGTCCCTCCTGTCACCCCCCTGGCCAGTCACTGCCTGGTGTCCTGTCACACCCCAGGCCTGTGGTGTCCCTCCTGACACCCCCCTGGGCCTGCCACTGCCTGGTGTCCTGTCACACCCCAGGCCTGTGCTGTCCCTCCTGTCACCCCCCTGGGCCTGCCACTGCCTGGTGTCCTGTCACACCCCAGGCCTGTGGTGTCCCTCCTGCCACCCCCCTGGGCAGTCACTGCCCAGTGTCCTGTCACACCCCAGGCCTGTGGTGACCCTCCTGTCACCCCGAAGGCCTGTGACCGTCTGCTGTCCCTCCTGTCACCCCCAGGCTGTCACCACCCGCTGTCCCCTCCTGGCAGCAGCCGGCCAGGACAAGACAGCCTGGGGAAGATGCAGTGGGCTTTGCTGTGCGGCACTTGGCTGCCCGTGCCCAGGCTCAGCGAAGGGAGGGGACATCTCAGGGTGTCCGAGTGTCTCTTCTTGCATTTACGGGAAGTTTGGTCAAAGAGCCAATGGCCATTGATGGCTATTGCCATAAACCCATCTGCTTGTACTGGTACCGCTTCCACAAAAAGAAGACGACAGGTCATTGTCAGAGGAGACTCCCTTCTGAAGGGCACAGAAGGCCCATCTGCAGACCGGACCCACTTCTTAGGGAAGTCTGCTGCCTCCCTGGGGCCCCAGTTAAAGCTGTGAAGAATAAGCTTCCTACCCTGGTACGGCCTCAGATTATTCTCCATTATTGATTTTTCATGTAGGTAGTGACAAAGTTGCAGTAAGAAGTCCAAGGGCAATCAAGAGAGACTTCGGGGCCTTGGCACGACTGGCTAAGGGATCAGGAGCACAAGTAGGTTCTCCTCGGTTCTTCCAGTTGCAGGAATGCTGACGGAAGGAACAGGAAGAGCCAGCAGCTTGAGCCCGGTGACACCGGCAGAATTGGGAGGTTTTTGATCATGAGCTGGTCCACACGACACCAGGCCTGCTGGTGACAGGTGGGGTACACGTGTCTCAAAGGGGGAAAAGGGTCTTTGCACAGGACTTAGCAGGGCTCCATGAAAGAGCCTTAAACTAGATTCGAAGGGGGAAGGGGATAAAACCCGGCTCGCTAGAGATGAGCCTGGGGGCGGCACGCCGATGTTTGAGGGATGGTGCTAGCGAGGTGCTGCAGTCTGCCAGCTCAGTGGAGGTAGGGAGCATGGAGAGCTGTGTGACAGCAAAGACGCAAGGGTTATTGATGTGTTAGAAACCACAGCAGAACTGCCCCTTTGGACTTCCGGAGGGCATACTGGAGTCACTGTGTTCAGCCAGCTGGGCAGAGGATAGGGAATCCCCCATATGATGCGTCCCGTCTGCCTGGTGGGCCTGTCCCAGGGAAGGCAGGGTGCAGTTCCAAGAGTCTCTCGCTTGCTCGCTCTCCCTGATAGCCTCAACCTAGTCACCTCCTCCCGCAGCTCGGTCACTACGTGGAAGATTTCCTCTCCCTGGGCGCACCTCCCACAGCTGTGCTCACTGCTGCCGTCCATCAGCATTGCATCCGTCCATTGCCTCAGCCGAGGACACTGGGACGGACAGAGCGAGCAACAGTAGGTCAGTTGAGGTATGAATGACAGTGGCAACACAAAGACTGGAACTAAACAAGAAGCCAAACAAGCCAATGGCCTAACCCAAGAATAACCCAAGCATCCTGCCTTCCTACTGCCAAAACAGGACGGTGGTTCATACCTTAAAGGCTACTTAGCCCTTTGCAGGACCAGGCCTAAACATGAAGACTACAGCGCTAAGCTGTTTTACAGGGGGGTTTTTTCCTTTTTTTTTTTTTTTTTTTAACACTGGGTGGCTGTTGCTTCACTTGCTGTTTTGACTGTCACAATTTCAAAGTGAGTGTACAGCTTATTCACAGGGTGAGAAGGAAGGGGACCTTCCAACTGAATTTGCTTTCCCTTGGAAATGGCTGAGGCAGGCAAGCATTTGTGGTCGTTACCTCTCTGTCTTAAGCCCTGTTTCATCTTCAAAATAAATTCAGGAGCCAGAAGGCAGGAAGAAGAGAAACGGTCATATTTTACTCCTTGAGGGGCTGGGTTGTTCTCCCTCCTACCACCATGACTGTGACCATTGGCTTCTTTATCCATCCACCTGTCCCACAGCACAAGCGTTGAGGTTCTATAGAGTTTTATTCTCAGTCCTGCTCTGAGCTGGCATGGGAGAAAGCCGGCTTGAAGCACTAGTGGCTGCTGCCGTTCTTATTCGCTTCCTTTGCTTCCGTGATCAGCGGCGTCAGGCTGGAGAGAGGCTTGGCTAATTTTAGGAATGGATGCTGTGCAAAGGAAAAAAAGAAATGAACCATTACTTTCCAAACTCAGGTACTCACAGCCTCAAGCAGCATTTCTCTGGTTATGGGGAATACGCTGAAACAGGACTGAGGGGACCATCTGCACCTGCGTCTTCATGTCCAGTACCTTGCTATCACAGGCAAACAGGGTCTAAAATCCCATTAATCCCTTTATCAAGTTGTCTTCAGCGTGCTGGCATTTCTGCCCTGCCAGCACTCTGGGAATGCTGTTTGCTCTCCCAGGGCCTTGTTCCTTTCAGGAAACGCAAGTTACTTACTTAGGTTCCTGTTTTCTAAAGACATGGGCTATCTGAGTTGTCAGAAAAGAGCAGAGGCATAAGCCGTTCCTTAGGGAACTCCAATACCTCTAGGAAATGTTTATGCCAGGAGTATTTAGGCCCATGTGTTCTTCTGAAGGCCACGGAGGTACAGGTTTTCAGCACCAAGACAAGAGCAGGGACACCAGTGACAGAGCGCTGACGGACTCAGCTCTGGCTTGCAGCGAGAGCAGTGGCTACCATCCCATTTGCCACTATGTAGAGCTGAATATACTACCAAAATTCAACACAGGGCCGCAAAAATGATCAGAGGGACAGAACACCTCTCCTATGAGGACAGGCTGAGAGAGTTGGGGTTGTTCAGCCTGGAGAAGAGGAGGCTCCGGAGAGACCTTTTTGCAGCCTTCCAGTACTTAAAGGGGGCTTCTAAAGAAAGATGGGGACAGGTTTTTTAGCAGGGTCTCTTGCAACAGGACAAGGGGTCATGGTTTTAAACGACAAGAGGGTAGATTCAGGCTGGATCTAAGGAAGAATTTTTTTGCAATGAGGTGGTTAAACACTGGCACAGGTTGCCCGGAGAGGTGGTAGATGCCCCATCCCTGGGAACATTCCAGGCCAGGTTGGACGGGGCTCTGAGCAACCTGCTCTAGTCGAAGATGTCCCTGATCACTGTACGGGGGTTGGACTAGAGGACCTTTAAAGATCCCTTCCAACCCAAACTGTTCTATGATTCCACTTCTTTTCCTTTTGAAAAGCACCAAGACTGGAGACTAATATGAGGGGGTTCCGTCTCATGCCTTTGAGTTTAGCTGGTGAGAAAACCATTACATAGAACAGCTGTTCCGCTTGCAGCCGTGTCCCCTTTTACCTGCAGAAGTTCCTTGGCAGACCCTCGCCTGTCCACATCCACCTCCAGGCAGCAGCTCAGAAAGTCGCGAAACACCGCGGACAATCGCTCAGGGTTCTGCAGCTCTGGTGTCCCGTTCGTAGCGATCAGATGCAGCGCCTAGAGAAAAAGGGAACATGAGACTCCACCTGTTTCCTTCATATCCATAACTGCCCAGATAGACCCCATTTTTTAAGGTTCAGTCTCCAGTGGCAGTTTCTTCCCTGGCAGGGGGTCAGACAGGATTTTTCTATAGCTACATAAAAAACCTTGAGGCAGCCACAGCTCTTCCAATATCAAAATGATCTTGCCTTGACAGCTGATTTCACGGACTGACCTGGTTAGTATGAACTACATCAGCAAAAGCACATTTTGCTTCTCCAACTAGTGACAGGCTTGTGACAGTGACAGTTTACAGGCTCTTTTAAAGAGTGAATTTGGCCTAACGCTATTATTTCTGAGGATTACTACTGAAAATGCATCTCGGCGGGGCTCACTGTTCCCTAAAGTACAGCTTCCATAAAGCAAAGGTAGCCAAGTTTTTTGCTCTGCTCTTGATAAAAATGGTAACCAGATGGGAAAAAAGGAAATCCATCAGCTTAGTCCTTGGATAAAGAAACAGAAACATTGGGAACCTTTTTTTCAACACAGGCACATAAGTTGCATGCATAAATATCTTATGAAGAAAATGCATCTTTGGGCAGATGGGAGCCAAGCTGCAACAACGTCTTTCAGCAGTCTCCAAATTCCAGATCAGCGTCACTTATGTGTTAAGAAGAAAACGTTTAATGCTTGCTATCAGAAAAACGAGTAATTCCATCGCTATGGGAACACTCCGCTACCTCAGAATTGGGAGTATTCACCTGTGTTAAGGGTTGAGTCCTCTGTGGATTCCCCTCCATGTTGTGCATAAATGTCCAGCTGCTCATCTGAATGCACAGTCATTCTGTGCACACAAGCCTAGCCAAACACTTGAAAATTCCAGCCTTTCTCCTCTTCAACAGCATCCAGCCAAAGCTAAGCTCAAGTTTCCTAAGCAAAGCCAAGGATGTTCACTGTCAAGTAGCTGACGGAGTTCATGCAGCTGAGCAAGTCTTCCTGATATTCCTCAGGCCAAGGGAGTACAACGTCATTTTGCAAAACACAGGGTGAGCAGTATCCAGTGTGGTTCGCTTGTAACCAAGGTCTAACATGCTGAGAAGCCAGCGAGATGAGTTCATTGCGCTTTTGCAAGATGTTATGTAGAAACGGAAGACAAACCTTTTGAACTATTCAGACATAAACTTCCAGAATACGTCTAAACTACACAGCAATAATGATAGAAATAGGCCATGGGGTCTTCCATTAAAACGTCTGCCATTACAACAGCTCTGTTCTACTGGCACTTAACTAGACCGGGACCACATTGACTTTGCTATTGTCCTCTTAAATACAGAGGACAATTTCCAAGCCTAAAAAGGCAAAGAAACGATCCTAGAGTAAAAACAATAAAAGGAAGCTTCTTTCCTTTTCCCACAACATAAATGTCACAACATCAGTCTGCTCCTGTCCATCTGCAGCTGACCTCAGCCACCGGACACAGTGGTGAGCTGGAGTGCCTGTCCTCACTACGCTTCAATTGCGCTACCCGAGGGATGATACTTCTCCTGCGGGAAAGGACTACAGCACCAATGGCAGCTTTGGGGATTTTACTGCAGCCACATTCACCTGAGTGTGAAACAGGAGTGCCAGGACAAATGGAGCTCTTTTAGTTACTTGTTTCTTCTCAGAACATGAATCCCAAAGAAGAGTCATCTTCAGCTCGGTACGTCCCCTTTTCAGTATTTCCACCAGAACAGGGAAAGGTCTACGGGAAGCTGAAGTACCTTCTTATCACATATCTTTTGGTCTCCTATGATATGCAGCTGGCAAAGAAAAGCAAGTACGGTACAAAGGGAAGGAGCGTTCGCAGTAGCTGCAAAGGGGCAATAAGCTCATTAATTTGTTTCACATGCCAAGAAACAAGAAAGGCTTCAGCAGACCATTACAGCTGCAGTCTGTGAAAGCAAGATCCTAAAGGTATCCAGGCCACCCAGATACGTGACAGAACAACATACAGATGATTAAGAAGCCTGAAACTGTAGAAGATGTGCAGCATTTGAAAAAAATGCTACAGTTTTGAGACAAATTGATGCGCTGTGGTTAAGAAATGAAAAAGAAATGCTTAAGGCTTTGTTTTGTTTCCGTGGTTTTCTGTTTGTTTTTTTTTTTAATTGAAATCAGGAGGAGGTCCAACCTGAATTTCAAAGGGTTTTTATCACACCAGTGTTTGTCCCCCAGGCCCTCGGCATGCGCCGGATGGAAGAAAATCACAGTGAGAGGAAACAAATACCATCACAGACACATCCAAGACACACATGGCTCGAAAATTGTTCACTCCTGTGAGTTCTGCATCAGCTGGAAAGAATGTGAGCAGCATGGGATGCGCCTGCTCTACACGTGGAAAACAACACTGCATCTACATGAAGACTGCTGCTAACTCTAGGACTAATGAGCCTTTCATGCCCTTACAATTTATTTAGGTGTTTAAGTAACGGAAGCTCCTGTGTGCCTTCCATTATTAAAACAATCCTTCATAAAAAACAAATCAATCCTGTCGGGGTTGATTGACCTTAATAAAACTAGCTGATAACTGGGGAACTTCAGGCAGTCCATCACAGGCTGTTCACTGTTCCTAGCTCAGGGGCAACAACCGCTGAAAAAGAGCCCAGGAAGCCAATGCAGATGGAAGCAACTTCAGGTGCCTGATTTTCATCTACCACAGTTTTACTAAGACACCTGAAGATGCCTTGAAGCTCTAAGTGTCCAAGCTGATCGTATCTCCAGCAGGAGATGAGGCATATATGGAGAAAAAGAGCATCTCAAAGAATCTGGGTGAGGGCAGGAAGAGCTGAGTTTGGTCAGAGAGAAGAAATCCAGTGATCTTTCTAACAAACAGTTGACCTGAGGCTTCTCGAGGAGCCCTAATCAGCATTTGAGGTTAAGGAGGCAGGGAACCTTCAGCATCCCGACCAGTCACGCTAATGCTCTTCACGGGTTTTTGCTGCCTTATGCAAATGCATTTTTTGCAAGGGTCTCCCAGGGAAGCAGGTGGAGTATGGGCTCCTCTCTTTGCTTGGCCGGGGGTATTTCCTGACCATTCTCTTGTTTCTTCTTTCAGTCTGCAGTACGCAGTCGGGGTGCCACAGACCAGAGAGAGCACAGCCTTACTGCTATGAGAAAAGCTAAAGGTCAGGCTCTATTTTAATTCTAGCCTTAATAAGAATTGCGTATGTATACGCATAGAGCAAACTTAATTTCCTCCGGAATTCCTGCATCCTGTCAGGAATTAACTGTGCAGCATTGAGCTCTGTTTCAGCTCTCAGTCATGAGGTGTTATCTTGGCAGACATTCCTCCACTATGACACGTTCCTTTGGTATAAGAACTGGTCATTTCATTTTAAGGAATTAGGACAAAACTGGAAACTTCAAAACATCAAAATACACTAGTGTACTACAAGTACCTGTGCTAAAACATACTTGTAGAAAAGCATTTGCTAAGAAGTGATTATGGCATTACTAGAACCAGTAACACTTCCTGAAAGGCGCAGGTGAGCAATCGGCACTGATCTGAGTTTGGAAAGACTTCTCCTGCACGTACAGTTGAAATATTTTTCATAAAAATTCCCCAACTGGAGGATCTTGCTGCTGAAAAATTCTTGTCATTCAGAGATACAGCTCAAAGAGAGTTCCAAAAGCACATGAGAAATCTCAAGCGTGGTTGAGGGCAAAAATGACACATTTCTGAACAGTCTACATGTCACTTCTCTTTTAAGGTCCCCCTATTGACATAACGACAGCTACAATATATGCCGATAGGCTCCAGCGACATATTTAGAAGCAGCCCTTGGTGGAACTAGTTCAAGCTGGTGTAACTGGGATTTTGTCTCATGGGAGACAAAACATGGGGCAGGTTAGAAAGACGGTGGTCTCTGGTTTTATTCGCACCTTACCCTGAGAGGATGAGCATTAACGTAAGGAGGTTCTCCTTGCGCCATTTCAATTGCCGTGATCCCAAGCGACCAGATGTCCACTTTGGGCCCGTATGTGTTTCCCGACACCACTTCTGGTGCCATCCAGTAAGGAGACCCGACCATCGTGCTCCGTTGACTCTGCTCAGGGGTGATCTGAGCACACAAGCCAAAATCAGCTGAGGAGAAAAACAAGTACTGTTAAAGGCAGCTTGATTTATGAAACCAAGCAAAAGAAATCCCTTCCAGATGCCTCAGAAGGCGTTGTTGAATCTATCTGGTAAAGCGGCCATGCTCTGTTTACTCAGTGCTCGAGCCAAGGAAATACTGAAGTGGCCACTTAAAAACCCCTCAAGTTTCATGCAGTGGCTTTTATTCACTTGAAGCTTTAGATTATTCTTTATTACTATCCCTTCTGGAAGGGACCTACACAAACCGAAACCACTCTTTACACCTTTTTCCTTTCTGTACCTCTCTGGACGTTGGCACTGTGCTCTTAGCTCGCAGCAGTGGTCTGCCAGTGCACTACAACAGGCATCGCTTTTGGGTAACAGGCAGTCAGTCAAAAGCAGCCCCACACCACATCCTGGGAATGCTGCACCTGACCAAGGATACCTACTCAGTTTGACAGATCCATCCATTCCGAGGAGGATATTGTCGCTTTTGATGTCTCTGTGGATCACTTGGTTGGAATGAAGGCAATCCAGAGCTTGTAGGCACTCATAGATCAAAAAGAAACATGAGGGTAAAACTTACTTAGTGATCACACAAGAAAAGAAATGGCTCTAAAGGATTTAATTTCTAGTTGAATTGAGAGTAATGGCAGAGTATTGTGCTCTCAAGAGGAAGAGCTTGCTGCTTCAACACAGAGTAATAACTTCCTAAACGAAGGCGTAGTAGCTTTTGAAACAGAAATGTCAATTCTTGGCACAGACTGTCCCCTGAAAGCACACACGGAATGACTGCTGCTATGGCCAGTGGGAATGACCCACTGCTCCTGGGTGGAGATAGCACACAGGGAATGTGCTATCTCCACCCAGTGACAAACTATGGTTTGCCAAAAACCAAAAAGTCCCTTCCTTCGGTATAAGATGGATCACTTTTGAGTCGGAGGTCGCATGAGAAAGATTTTATTGTTAGGCTTGACGGCAGATCTGGAAATAGCGTGTTAGGCATTTTTCAGGAGCAACCACCGTTTTGGGTGGAGTGCTATTCTTTTAAGCCAAGGACTGGGATGAAGGAGCCCCTCTTTTTCTTTGCTGGTATTTTAAAATTCTGCCACCAGCATATTTGCTTGTACACGAAAGGAATGCAGTACAGGCATGCTCCAGGCAAAGGTTTAGAGAGGCAAAGTTGAGAAGAGTAAAACTAAAAACAACAAAAAAAGAAATAGTACAATAAAATTCTATGAGTAAAACAACAGAGTGTAATAAGTGCAGCGATACTGGCAGGCAGTTCACTTAAGATGCTCTTTCTTCTCCGTATCATAAAAGCAACACAGAAACAAAACTCTGAACATGAAACCTCTCATCTTCTTACCACCTGCTTAGAAGTACCATCCTGTCCCAGTAATGGGAAGCACAGGCGGGATCCCTTACCTCCCTACAGACAGCTGCTATCTGTCCTTCATCCATACATGTCTCCTCAAGAACATCATTTAAAGAGCCTCCAGCTAGGTATTCCATAACCACCCACAGTGTGTCACCGACGAGGTAGCTGAAAGATGAAAACAATGGCACTGAGATGAGCGTGCACGGCTAAATTACCTCAGGAAAAAGGCTACAGCTGATTTTGTTTCCAAGTCATTCTTACATGAGGACAGGACAACATGAATAGACATTCCCTCTAGGCTATACAGGACTTAGAACCTGTGCGGTCTAAATGAGGAAGGCCCATAAGTGAACAATTAGACGTCCGAGTTGGCAAGCAAGTGAAAAATTGAAGTTCAGTAATGGCAAAGATAAATCTTGGACCAGGAGGATGTGTACCAGTGAGGACAGGAATTGGTCAACAGTTTGGAAAACCTACCAGAAAATACATCCAGGAACAGGAGAAACAATTTAAAAAGTGGCAAATTACGTGTTTCTGCAAACAAGAACTTCACCTTCCTGATATCCACAGCAATGGAAAAGAGCAGGAACAGCCCAAAGGAAGTAATTTCGAGGAGGATTTACCAGCACTTATGATAAGACACAGAAAAGATGATCAACTTAAACAACCACGAAACCAATCAAGCCAACAACAAAACAACATGGAGGTAGGCTGAGATGGCTGTGCCAGGTCCTTGAAAACAGTCTTAAGCAATATATGCCAGAAAAGATTAATGCAGACAAAATGCAGTCTCCTCCCATACATTGGCTATGAGTAGATAAACAATAGAGGTCAATTTTCTGCCAGTGACCAAAGGGGTTTTTAAAAAGGTTTGGCTTGCAGCATGTAAATGAACATTCACGTGATCATACCAGAACTACTCACCTGTCTAAATAGTTCACAATATTGGAGCTCTTGTTTTCTCTCATGATGAGGATTTCGTTAACTATTAGCTCCTTTTTGGGCTGTTGTTGGAGATTAATTTGCTTTATGGCCACCTAAAACGACAGGGAAAGCCATTAACTTGAGTAGCCTGTTGCACAAGGTCCCAATGAACATGGAGCGCGTGTTTTTGGAATGACATAGCAGAGCTGTGCCAAACTGTCTTGGTATCAGACCAAAGAGCTCAGTAACTTATATTACAACACCCAATTTCTCTGCTAGCCTGGGTGCTAGTTACAGGACACACGGCCATATACATTTTGTCTTGTGAAATCTGTACAAATGCTCTTTAAACTATCAAGCACGCATCTCTAACAACACTCTCTGGACCGACATTCTTCTCAGATGGTCTTAGTTTACCACCACTATTATTGTTGATGCACAGTTTGCAAGCAGGAAGTGATTTTGTTACTGCCAAGATACACAAAAACTGCTGGTAATGCTTTAGTAATTGTACGATTTGTCATCATTATTTCAGCAACTGCTGTTACTCTTGACTTGACGGCATAACAGAGAGAAAACACAGACGTACATTACATTTCAAAAGCCATACTAAAATAATCATTAAGGTTACACACACAAAAAATACAGTCCTGGCTGTTGCCTTCGTGGCGACCTGGTTCAGGAACGGCACGGTGACCAACCCCAGGCCGCTCGGGCCATCAGCTCGCTGACACCAATGTGGTAGACGGCAAATGGCGTTTATTAGTGTGTGACACGGCGTTATATAGCTTAGGTTTATAACCTCACTTCCGTCTGCTTGCATCATAAATTAAACGCTATTGGCTTTCAGGAGAGGGGCCCTAACTTTCCGTACAGCGTGATATCTTCCGGCCGCCAGACCCTAGCTATCTACACCTGGCACTTCCTAGCTTCTTGAATCTTGATTTTGCAACTCGAAATACACATTCCTTAACACAGTTCAGATTGGCAATTACTTTGAGGGTTTCAAAAAAATAATCCATTCTATGTCATTTGATGGATACACCCCGGGTCCTAAGCAGGGCTAGACCTCTACCTAAGAGCAGTTATAAAGCGCCTCTATCTAGTCCTGCTCTCAACATGGCATGAAAGAGACCACCCCTCCGCTCCCATTCCTGGGTTTCTAGCCACATTTTCAGGCAGGGTTTGTATAGATTCAAGACCGCTTGCCTTGGAAAAGGAAAGGAATGTGAAGAGGCCACTTTAAACTGGTCACTACAGGGGCTGTCAAAGCTAACGCCGCTTTCCTTCAAGATTCGTTTCTCACCCTCCTGGCCCCCACTTCCCTGCGAGCACTTCACGGGCTGTAATGGGCTGTCACTGACACCAGACTTAAACACGACTGTTTGGTTTGGGAGAGATCTTTGCTCTTGATATACTTCTTCTACACTGACAGACAAGAGAATGATTTCTAAACCAACACATTGACGCTGGCAATAAAAATGATACTGTTTTTATCAGTCCCAAAAGCTTGCTGGGATTTCTGAAGGCTGAAGACAGCAGATGATGCATTTTGCCAGCTGACACTAGCCTGTGCTTCAGAGGAACCACCTTGGCAGTAAAGATCTACTGGCCACCCAAAAGCCCCATCCACCCTTCGCACCAGAGGGGAGAGCACTAAAGACCTGCAAAATCGGCTGGGACTGTAGACACTTACCTCTTGTCCTGTGGTGATGTCCATCGCCATGTAAACAGTTCCTGACGCCCTAGAAGCAAAACAGCAGCAAAGAAAGGAGCACTTTAGTCCCTAGGAGTGAAAGCAAGCCCAGACAGGAGATCGCTGCTGCCTATAGGGTTTAAAAAACACCTTTGTTCACCCACTCCTTCAGGCAGCAGCGCACAGCGCAGCAGCCCACCAGCCCTCTGCCATGCAGGGTATCCAAGAGAAAACTTATGCCCAACGTGAAGAACAAGGGATGTCCAACATGAGGAAAGGATCCAGACACAGCTTTCTCCAGCATAGCAAAGCAAGGAAACTATTCTCCAGCCATCCTACAAGGTCACAGCTAGAGCAGGTTAAGGCATGTTGTGCTCCAAACAGGGGATCCTTAGACAGCTTCTTTAGGTGTCAAGAGCCGTCAGCAGCTGCTTCTGTTAGGTGCACCGGACACGTGAAGGACTCTTCATGGTATCTGTATTTTCCTCCTGTGGCAGACACGGGTTGTGTTGTAGAGCCACCAGAAAGAAATGGTGCTCTCATCTGCGGACGAGGCAGTGTGGCGTTTTGTTTGCCATCTGCCTCTTGTTAAAAGAGGTTCTTCCCCTGTAATGATGTAAAGGGCCTGAAAGGCCACGGTCAGAGGAAACCCCTTTGGGTTTAAAGTAACTGCAGGCTTGTAAACCCCATTAGTGTTCCTTCTGAGCTAAGCACAGGTTTACACTGCCATCATGTCAAAGCTGACGTCTGCATGGGCAGTGAGGCAAGGGAGAGCCAGCGAGGGAATTCTGAGAAGTGGGAACACCCATCCGGCAAGTGTCCCACTGACTGACAATGCCAAAATCAGTTTGCTCCTTTTCACCTGATCCCCTGGCTTGTTTGTGTACCTGCAGGCTGAAATATGTCTGAAGCACTGCTATCCAACAGGCACCAGGGACGATTTTTTTCTGGAGGATTTTTCCCCATCACTACAAATTGACCTGCAGCATGACAGTCACGAGCTGGTGACGGCAGCACGCTCACTGCTCTGTAAGAAGGGCGTGCCATCTTCAAGCTGCACTAAAAGCTGGAGGAAATCAGTTCAGAGACCCTTTCAGGCCAGATATTAGCCACTTCTCTTCCCACCAGCTGCTGAGGCACCTTTGTACAAGCTCACTCCTAGGATGGGCAAAACAAAAGACGGTGAGGGCGATGGTCATACTGTCACGGTCACACGTGCGTCACACGCATGTTTCTTCTGGCTCTCACTTCTTCAGTCGACACATATCTTTTGAGAGCCTGGCACAGCTCTAAGTGTCCACTGACATTTTACAAATGACAATGAGAACCAAACCTTCGGGTACAACGCATGCGGCAATCCCAGAAAGGGTTTTTATACAACGAATGGAGCAGAAACACCTTCCCACAAGTGCCCCACCAAACAAGAAGTGTCTACGATAAAGCCTGCCAGAGAAAGAGCATGAGTGCGTCTGGCTTTCTGCAGCATCTATCAGTTCTAGGCCAGCAACGTGCTACCCTGACTCCAAACCTCACAAGCAGTCACGGTTTCTTTACAAACACTAAGGTCACCTGCCTTAACAGGCAGGAAAACATCTCCCGATGTCAGTGAACAGCTTCTGTCAGACACTGACAGCAGCGTGATCCTGGTGCTACACAATGGCGCTGGCCCTCCCGGAACTACGACACAGCCACGGAAACTTTGACCGAGCAGGGAGTCTGTCTGTATTTAAAACGCAAGTCAGGTACCTAGTTTTGATGCCATTTCTTCTTGCCTCCTCACATCGGAACCATTTCAAATCAATCCTAGTTACAGTAAGCATGGTTGGGCTTCAAAGGGAAATAGCCTGATGGTTTTTTTTCTGTAAACTCCTAAAACCTGCAGGGTCCACAAGTGGTCTGCCATCAGGCAGATGATGCATGTTCTCATCAAGTACTTTGTGCTTTAACTCTCTGTTTATTACTGAATTTTTGTTCTTTTCTGCCTCTGCTAGAAAAGAGAGCTTATTATTTAATCTCTGCGTTCTGTTGCTAAACTATGTGGTTATAACCCAGATCACTGAATATCTTTTTAGAGCAAAATATTCGAAAGAAATGGTATTGAGAACTGGTATCTATCTCACAACTAGCAGGTGCTAAATTGCTCTTTTAGGCAACAAAGTTTTTTCGCCATTCTTTAGCGTGGCCAGATTATTTTGCGACATACAAAAAACTATTCCCCCTTCTCCCCCTAAGAACATAAGCAAATAGGGGCCACACACTTGAGGGACAGTAGACCTTCCCGGTCCTGCTCCTTGCTGCAGACAAGACATTGGCTCCACCAGGTTGTCTTTGGCCGTGCCTTCCGACCGCGCTTATAAATTTGATCGGTACTGAGAGACAGGAGAATCTAAATCCAGGGTTGTCTGAACATGTCTGGAGCTTGCCTGACTTCACTCTTGATATTACACCAGCAAAATACCTGGCCCATTTTTCGTGTCAGTAACTGTGGTCAGACTTACCCTTGGCCAATTTGCTCCAATTCAGTATATTTCTTCTTAGGATCTCCCATGCTCACAACGCTCCCTGAAAGAAACAAAATTAAAGATGCTCACTGCAAACTGGAGATACCAACTTCCAGCAGGTCAGAAATGCAGCTCCACTGTCTGGGCTTGTGAGTCATTTGTAGCCACTTGGGCAACAACAACAACAACAACTTCGTCATACAGGCAGCTCCACAGCACAGACAGCCTCCACAAAGACGGATTTTCTACAGTCCTTTGGAGAGTTACCTTGACAGCAAACTAAGAGCATGGAGAAACATTCACAGCAGACAGGTATCAGAAAAGAACAAGCACCAATGCAAGTGTTTGTTGTCGAGAAACACTAGCGAGCGCTGGAACAACAGAGCCTTTATTTCCTTAGGAATAAATACTCTGTGTGATTCAACAGAAGGTTTAATACTACCAAAGATTACATGCACCTTGGGTTCTGGAATCAATTTTGATGAACAGGTGCCATTTTCAGAACAGGAAAAATACTGCAGAGTGTTTCCAGGAGGGGATCTTCTCAACCTTTCAGGGGGGTTGGACTGGACAACCTTTAAAGATCCCTTCCAACCCAAACTAGTCTATGATTCAAAGAGATGGAGAAGGAAAAACGTGCACTGGCCTGCAGACAGAGAGAGACAGAAAAAAAGAAGCACAGGGAACAGGAAAGAGGGGCAAGAGGGAAAGTAAAGGGAGAGGGAGATGAGAGAGAAAGAGAAAGACTTGGAGAAAAGAGAAAGGGGAGGTAGGGAGCAGAGCACGGTAATAGAGGAGGGAAACAGAACCAAAAAAAAAAAAAGTTACACAGAGGGAAAGGGGAGCGGGCAGGGAGGGACTGGGACACAGAAGAGGGGTGACATGACCCCATGGACCCAGCACTCACCGGAGTTCCTGCCCTCTGCACTGCCAGGCCAGTTAGAGAATTCAGGCACTTCTGTCTCTGTCTGCCCTTTCCTCCCTTCCTCTGCTGTAGCTCCACTCACTTGACTGTCCACCTAAGAGAACACATTCGTGCCTTACAGCTCCGACAACATGAGGCTGCCTAGATGCACAGCCACGCACCCGCACGCACGCACGCACCCACACCAACCCCCCCCACCCCCCCCCCCCGCCAACACACACTACGTGGCCGTACTGCACTTCTCCTTATTTATACAGACCCCGCGGTGCACATTGGAGATCTGGTCTGCTGAGAACTACTGAGAGGGACCCTTCCTCACCTGGAGAGGCCGGCTGTCTCTTGTCTGCAGCTGGAGGCAGCAGCTGCTGGGATCCTCTTCATCTCATTCTCCAGCTGCTTCACCTTCTGCTGAGCTCTTCAGCTTCAGCTTCAGCCACGGCAGCTCCTCTCCAGAGGCACTAAGTGTCCATCTGCCCCTCTGCATCCACGTCACCAGGAGAGCAAGGCCAGAGACAGCCCACGCAAACCCGAGCCAGATGCAGGCTGAGAGGCCCCGGCCCTCAGGGCAGCCTCGCTGCAGCTGGAGCAGGGAGACTGGGCCTCCAAGACCAAGATGGCCGCCTGGCAGCCCCGAGCCCAGGACTACAGCTCCCGGCATGCCCTGGGGCACGCCCTCCTGCTGCCTGAGCCTGCATCCCGCCCCCCAGCCAGGCCCCGCCCGCCCACAGCCTCATGGACATCTGCCTGGGGTTGCCCAGGCCCAGGCCCAGGCCCAGGCGCAGGCCCAGGCCCAGGCGGAGCAGGGAAGAGGAGGAGAGGGGCACAGAGGGGCAGAGAGGGGTGACAGAGGGATGTAGATGAGGACAGGGGGATGGAGAAGGACAGAACAGCGATGGCCTCCAGGCTTTGTCCTCATTTTAGGCCCGCTGGTTAAAGACTCACCCATGGAGCGATGTCTCAGGACCACTTCATGGCCAGTGGCGCTGCTTTCTGGATCCCCTGGTGGCGATGGGCAGAGGGCCAGGTTGTCAAGTCCCAAGGCCAGGTGCATATGTGGGATGTCAGGGTCACCCCTGCCTGGTTTTTCCCGGCGAAGCCCCAGCTGGTGCCGTCCCCGTGCTGCAGCCCCAGGGCTAAGGCTCCAGGAGCCGGGCATTTCTGCGGGCACTGCACCCTGCCGGGCCCTGCTGCCGGCTGCCCTGGGCTTCGCCGCGTTGCCTCCAGCTCTGCTTTCAGCCAGCACCGAGGGCACCGCAGATTGGCTTGCCCGCTCCCCACAGCCGTCCTGACCCACGTCTGCAGCTCGTATGTGGTGTCCACGTCACACGGCTGATTTGGGGGTGGCAGGTCTCTCTTGTGGCACCCTGGGAATGAGGGCAAAGCAAACCCATCCCTCCCTTTCGATCTTTGCCCACAGACTGAGCAAGTGGAGATGTACCCTGTGCTGGAGAGTGCCCTGCAGGGAGGAGACAGCTGCTTGCAGAGCAGTGCTGAGACCTGCCTGACAGCAAAGGTGGCCACAGAGCGGCCCAGGTGAGCTGGTTGCCTTGGAGGCTATGAAAGCAGCCTTCCTCCACCCCTGGTTTTGGTGAGATACGGAGCAGCACAGAGATGTTTCTCTGGGATCCAGGAGGGCTTCCCAGTGCCCCTGTGAGGGATCCTGCTCCCAGAAGGCGCCTCCCCATAGAGCAAAGGCCATATCCAGCCACCTGGCACTGGGTACGTCTGCCCTGAGGAGTGTCTCCAGGAGGATGGGGTCATCTGCCTGGTGGCTCTCACACAGCAAAGATGAGCTGAAGCCCCGTGGCTGTGGCTGTCTGGTTCAATGTCTCTGAGTGCCTCAGCCTTTCTCCCTGGGAGTGTTTAACCTGGGCCCGTTATCGGAGTGTGACGGATGATGTAAAGATGGATGCTGGTGACATCCCTGTGGCTCTAGTCCTGCTCCCACTTCCAAGTTGTGATGTCTGAAATCCGGGGCCACCTGAAGGTCCCGGCAGAGATTTCCAGAGAGTTTGTGTTCATTTTGTTGACATCCTAGAGCTACAATGGGCGAGGGTTATGGGAAGCTAGGGCTACAGTTTGCTAGGTTGATGGGGTGGCAGGGTTATGGCATGCCAGAGTTTCAGCGAGGTAGGATTAAAGCGTGTTCTTGCTATGGACAGAATCTGGGTTTGTTGCCCTGGGTTCCTGGGGTTAGGTTATTTCTGCCTTGCGTTGTGTTCTGTGTAGCCTTTTTTTGTGGAGAGTCCTTTTTCAGCTTGTCTTTTTAGTGGTTGGACAGGCACCTTTGGTTTGTGTACGATGTTTCTTCTGGTTGACTTTTTTGCTGCTCTGGTGGATTGTACTGTGTTTTGTGTCTTGTAAGCCACTTTTCTGGTCTAATATGTCTGCAGCAGGTTGGGCAGTTTCTTGTACTAGAGTTACCAGGGTTCTCTTCCATCTGCAGTTTCTTTGAAGGCATCTCTTTAAGCCACTTGTCTGTTTTGTGAGGGGCAGTGGACTTAACGGGAGAGCTTTTCTTCCTCAGTAGTGCCTCAGAGGATTACCCATCATTTTTGGTGGGTTTGTCTGCTTTTTATTGGCTGTACTTGATTTAAAAAGCTTATTGTAGCTCTTTGGATTTCTGTCATTAAAGGAAGTCTCTGGGCTTTCTGCCCAGGAGTGAGATGTCCAGAATGTTGTCCTTGTTCTGGGGAGGCAGGGTAAAAACGGTGTGGCCGTCACAGGCACGGCTGTCCTGGGCTGTGAGCTGTGCAAATGCTTGCAGGAAGCTCTGGGAACCTTTTTTACCTGTGCCAAAGTGTTCCTGCTGCTACCCCAAGAGTGACCCACCGGAGCCCTGACATCTGGAGACAGTGGAAGGTAGAGCTGCCTCCGGTGTGACAGGAGGCTGCCACGCTTTGGAGCAGGTGCTTTTGCTGACTTTTAGACTTCATGTGGTTCTCATGCTCATGGACAACCCCATCTCTGTTGATAGTCCTTCATAAATTCGAAGGATGCCGTGAAGTACATGAACTCTGCCCCTCCACTCCGCTGTGGCAAGACCCCAGCTGGAGTACTGTGTCAGGACCCTGCACTTGGCCATGCTGAACCTTAGAGGTTCACACGAGCCCATTCCTTGAGCTTATCCAGGTCCCTCTGGACGGCATCCCTTCGCTCAGGCGTGTCAACCGCACCACTCAGCACAGTCCACAGTCCATCAAATCTCTCTCTCTCCAACTTAGAGAGAAGGCTGTTGTGGGGGACTGTCTCAAAGGCCTTACAGAACTCTGGATAGACGACGTCGGTTGCTCTTCCCTTGCCCACTAATGTGGTCGCTGCATCACAGAAGGCCAGTAGGTTGGTCAGGCAGGACTTGTCCTAGGTGAAGCCGTGCTGACTGTGTCGAATCGCCTCCCTGTCGGGAGGTAAGTTGACATCTCACTGCGAAAGAGGCAGTGTCAGGCCCCAAAATGAGTCAGACCCACGTTCAAAAATCAGGTGGTCAAGCAGCAGCCTTAAAAACTTCCACCTTGTGGAATACTCCTGAAATGAATTCTCTTTCTGCTTTTGTCCCCTAAATGGCATTGAAACTGTGACTTTTCTTCTCTTGCTTGTTTTTACAACTAAAGCAGACAGTAGATGGAGCAATCATGACCATTTTTCCGGAGAAGCATTAGTGGCCAAAGGTCATGTTTACTTTTGTTTCTTTGCATCCTTGCTCCTTCACGCTGTTCAGATTGGGGTACAGGGTATACTTGTTTTGTGCGTTTTATGAGTTATTCTTGGATCCTTTGAGCAACAGGTTATGGACCCTGAGGATTTTTTTGTGGTGTTTTGTGATAGAGGGGAATTTTCAAGGATTTCTTGCATTAGCTGTAGAGAAGATGTGGTGGGCTGACCTTGGCTAGACGCCAGGTGCCCACCAAAGCTGCTCTGTCACTCCCCCTCCTCAGCTGGACAGGGGAGAGAAAATATAAGGACAAGCCTGTGGCTCGAGATAAGGACAGGGAGAGATCATTCAGCAATTACCATCACGGGCAAAACAGACTCAACTTGGGGAAATTTGTTTAAGTTCTTGCCAATCAAAATCAGAGTAGGATAATGGGAAATATGATGAAATCTTAAAACACCTTCCTGGCACCCCTCCCTTCGTCCTGGGCTGTCACGGATGGATAATTTAGGCTGCTTAAAGAATCACTGCCGAAGATACCAGAAAGCGAATGATTTTAATCTAGATTTGTAAAAAGCGCAAATTAACAGAAGTTGCTGGCAAGGTCCACTCTATTCCATATTCAACGTGGAAAAGCTATGCAGAGAGAAGCCAGATTACAATTAAACTGGAATGATTTACGTGTCTATCGGATCGAGTTAATGTGTATCTTGAGGAGAGAAACTAGGGGAGACCCTCCTCTTGAGACACGAGGCTCAGAGTGGACCGAAATCCACCCCTAGTCCTGGACTTGGTCAACGGTTTATGACTAAGGTTAGGTAAGGAAAGTAAAGGAATGCCCTCCCGTTGAGTCACGAGGTTCAGGGTGGACCCCCATGCTTTCTAAAGTCCTTTTCAGAGGGGAGTCTAGGTGCGACTGAATCCACTCCTAGTCCCAGACTTGGTCAACAGTTTACATGACTAAAGGGATAGAGTATCAGGGATTCTGGTGTAGTGATATAGTCCATGATTTTGTGCTTCCTGTCACTTAAAGATGGCAATTTATCCAATACAAAATAGCAGCAATCACATTCACTAACAATGCCGAGATAAGTCACAGTATCAAATCATATAAAACTTAGCAGCATAATCCACTGAAACTTACTACGAGAATTCTTTTTCAAAATATTTGTTCTGCAGTCTTTTTCTTTATTCTTTTCTAACAAGAGCTTCCATGAACTTGTGATACCTGTTTGGATAGGTACACAGTTCCACTAACAAGCTGAAAATAGCACCTGCCAGACACCGACAACACGGTGTTTTTCCTGCTGCCCAGCCCAGCCCAGGATTACGGCAGTGGTTGGTTTAGTACTGCAGGGTCCCATGGGGATCCCTGTCTGGGGGCTGGTTAAGCTCAGCAGTGTGAGCAGGAGGGTACGCTTTCTCATCTCACGTCCCTTCTTCCAGTCAGTTACGAGGGAGTCCCAGAGTCCTCTGGGCATATTCTTCTGGACTGAAGGGTTCTTTTGTAGTGGAGACCCACCATAGAGAAACAGAAGGAAAGCTTCCTCTTACGCTATAGGTTTGAGTGAGATGAAACTACAAAACGTTAACCAGGTCCTGAAAGCATACGGCCCTTGGCTTGGAGTCCGGACAATCCAGTTCCCCTAACTCTTGCAGGCTGGCACAGCAGGGCAGGATCACGTCAGGCTACGTGAGACTGTGTCGGCATCCTCAGGCAGGCTCCAGCCTGGGCCCCAGCCACGGGGTGCCACCCTCCAGAAACAGGCTGCTCCAGCACGGGCCTGCCACGGGGTCACGGCCTCCTTCGGGCATCCCCCTGCCCCGGCGTGGGGTCCTCCCCAGGCTGCAGGTGGACATCTGCTCCAGCGTGGAGCTGCATGGCTGCAGGGGCACAGCCTGCCTCACCATGGTCTTCACCAGGGGCTGCAGGGGAACCTCTGCTGCGGCGCCTGGAGCACCTCCTGCCCCTCCTTCCGCACTGACCTTGGTGTCTGCAGAGCTCTTTTCACATATTCTCCTCTCTCCGGCTGCAAATGCCACGTGCCGGTTTTGTCCCCTTCTGAAATATGTTATCCCAGAGGTGCTGCCCCCGTCGCTGCCTGGCTTGGCCTTGGCCAGTGGTGGGTCCGTCTTGGAGCCAGCGGGCACGGGCTCTATGGGACACATGGGAAGCTTCTAGCAGCTTCTCACAGAAGCCACCCCTGCAGCCCTGCTGCCACAACCTTGCCACGCAAACCCCATGCAGAGGACGAGGTTGCTGTGCATAAACTCGCAAACCAACCCAGAACGGCTGCCATTGTGATGTAACAGGAACGGTGTCACAGAGGGCGAGAAGGCAGGCATAAGTGTCCCGAGCAATCTCCATAGCAGGCTCACTCCAGGAAGACCCTCGTGGTGTGGGCATTCCCGTCCAAGAGCCTGCAGATGTGATGGGGAAGTCCTTTATCCTCCTGGATGCCTAGAGTCTGCAAAATTGTGACGAATCGTTGCAAAAATGGGAGAGCAAGTTTGTGCTGCAGTTCGCGTTTTCTTTTCTTTGGCTTTTTCTGTATTGTATTTGCCAGACAGACCCTGGCTGGCCACACATGTAGCAAGTAAGTGGAGGTTTTTACTACTAGTTGGCTTCTGTATCGATGTGTTCTTTGGCTATTCCTTAATAACGGAGTTGATTTTTGAACAAAAATGCCAGTAAGATACCATGACTTTGGTAAAGCTTCTGTCAACAGCTTCAGCTAATAAGGGGGTGTCTCTATCCCACCGGGTGTGGATAGCTTTTGGAGAGATTTACCTGCAGTGGTTCAGTTCCCCATGCCTGGTAGTGTGTGGCAGTGGGGTCTGCAATTTCCTCAGTTTGCTGGTTCAACCAGTGCAACTGCTAAAATGCGGACTGGGAGAGCTTCTGTGAGAGAGAAACTGTGAGGTTAATCTCCAGAATTTATTACTGTTTCTCTTCTTTTGAGGGAAAGCATCTTTTTTTTTTTAACTTGCATAATGAAGAGGTTTGACTGTCTAAGTTGACACTTAATGTTTGCTAAAAAAGCAATTAGTTTTGTGGTGAAATGCAAAATTCAAAACACTTTGTGTACGCTCCTGAACTCAGGAGCTGTGACTGTGGTTTGTCAGAATAGAAGTGGCACAGCTAAGGTGGAATTTTGGCACGCTTTAATGGGGGAACAGAAGCATTGACAGTTAAAGACCAATCTGCATTTTCTTGAATAAGTTTCCAATTCTTTTAGTTACTGGCAAAACAGGGCAAAAAATAGACACAAGAAAGTGTAGAATTTTCTATTGTCCTGTTACCCTCCTCTCTGTGTAAAATAGCTGTTGCTCCTGGAGGGATGTTGTGAAAGAAACATGTCGTCTCTTTGGATTTCCTTGTTCTGTGGGTTTCCCCACAAAAGGCATTTTTATAACAGCGTCTGGTTAATTTTCCTTTGCGCATTGCAGGTAAAATCGCCCGTGGATACGTAGAAGTCCATCCTTCGGTGAGTGTGAAAGTAACCTTTAGCTTTCCTAGCATTTAAGAATGGTGGAGCAAGCTGTGAGATTTGCCTTTTGTGACAGAGTGCCAGCCTTGCAGGCTGAAGGAAAGTCAACCGTAGCGTCTTTGCAGCAGCAGCAAAGGTTGGGGTTAAATAGGAGGGTTCTTAAACCCTTGTATTTAACCACGTTCGAATAAGTAGATACCTGTTAGCTTAATTAACTGTTACCATGTCTGTAGATACAATGCCAAAGCAATGAACCAGCAACTGGATGTGACCTCTAGCGATATATCCAGGCATGGCATTTTTTGACTAAGCACAGGCATGGATAAGTTGTTTTCAGCAAGAATGAAAAACGCCAAGACAACTTAACAAAACAGCAGGGTCATTTGTAACCTTTAAATTGTGCTGTGCCACGTGTAACTTAGCACCGGGGCCTGTAGGACTACAGGCATGTCCAGATTGGTTCCTGAAGCTGTCTGAGCAGACCCAAGTGGTGTGTAATTGTCAAAGCTCCCAAGTGCCAAAGTGGTGACTGTCGCTCATGCTCCCGTCTGTCCACAGGGCACAAAACCAGCATGTGAACCCCCACCAGCTCTGCCTGTTTCTGAAGAAGCGGATGACGGTCATGAGGAGGAGGAAGAAGGCATTGAACCTCCCCCTGTTCCCGCACCCTGGCCTGAACATACAAAACCAGTAAGTCCCAGCGTTGGATAGCACTGTATTTGGGGTGATTCAGAGCTGCATGTTTCTGGTCAGACAGCACTTGCGGGTGAAGACTCTGCGGGCCGCAGTCCTACCATGACAGTGCTTCACCCAGGCCACTGACACCCCGACAATCGGGTTTGAACTTTCCCATTTAGTTATGAGTTTCCTGTGATTCTGATAGGGTCCGTGAATTTATCTTAGTAGCAGAGAAGAGGCATCTTCGTAAGCATTTGCATTTGCAATATGATCTTAGGGGCATCTCTGCAAGCCAGCTTTCTGATACAACGCCTTTTCTTGTGACAGATCTACTCATGCTCTGTAACTGAACCTGCCGCTGCGCTGGCACCAGCTAAAGTGGCCACCACTCTGCAATGTGGACAATCAAACGCTTTGTCCAGAAACACAGACGGGCAGGAGACAAAATCTGGGCTGACAGATGAGGACATCCTAGAGAAACTGAGTACGTATTCGGTATTCCTTTCTGTCCCATGCCCTGTGCCAGATGTGCCGGCCCTGCCTTCCCGCTGCTGCAGCGCAGAGCTGCCGGGAGGCGGCAGCACCCCATCTGGCCTGGCTTCTGAGCCTTACTGCTGGAATGATCAGCATCTCGTTTGTGCAGCTGCCTGTGTAACGCGGCAGCCTGAGGAATAATGCTGTTCGTGCTGTCCACCACGGCTGTGCTTATTTGTGAATAAGCATAATATTGGCAGACAGTAAGTTATCCATGGGACAGCACTGTGCCCTGGTGGCCAAGAGGGCCAATGGTATCCTGGGGTGCATTAAGAAGAGTGTGGCCAGCAGGTCGAGAGAGGTTATCCTCCCCGTCTACTCTGCGCTGGTGAGGCCTCATCTGGACTATTGCGTCCGGTTGTGGGCTCCCCAGTTCAAGAGAGACAGGGAACTCCTGGAGCGAGTCCAACGGAGGGCTACGAGGATGATTAAGGGACTGGAACATCTCTTGTATGAGGAAAGGCTGAGAGACCTGGGAGAAGAGAAGACTGAGAGGGGACCTTTTCAATGTTGTTGTGGTTTAGCCCCAGCCGGCAACTAAGCACCACGCAGCCGCTCGCTCACTCTCTCTCCCACAGCGGGACGGGGGAGAGAATTAGGAAAAACCTCGTGGGTTGAGATAAACACGGTTTAATAGGACAGAAAGAAAGAAGGGAACAACAATGATAATACCAACAAAGGAATGTACAAGAACAAGTGAGGCCCAATACAGAAATTGCTCACCACCCCGTGATCGACAGCCCGTCCCCGAGCAGCGATTTCCGCCCCCCGGCCAACTCCAGTTTATGTACTGGGCATGACGTCGGATGGTAGGGAATATCTCTTTGGCCAGCCTGGGTCAGCTGTCCCAGCTGTGTCCCCTCCCAGCTCCCCGTGCACCCCCAGCCTGCTTGCTGGCCGGCCAGCACAAGAAGCTGGACTGTCCTTGACGGCTCAGCAACAACCCAAAACATCAGCACATTATCAACAGTTCCTCATCCCAAATCCAAAACACAGTCTCACACTAGCTTCTGTGAAGAAAACCAGCTCTATCCTGGCTGAAACCAGGACAGTATCCACCCCTTATTCCATACCATTTACGTCATGCCCAGGTCCTATACTTTTCAATACATTCCAATTATTCATTATTACTCTTCCTGTCTTTTAATATATACACACAGGTATCACTTTCTTAGTCCATGGGCCATCACTTAAAATGTCTATGGAGTTCAGTCAGTCCATGACTCTGGGCTTCATCCATCATAGCAGTCTCTCAGGGCAGGGGAGATGGTATGTGGTGTTGGATTGTCATCTGGCACGGTCCATGTCCATGATCTGCAGGTCGAAGATGTCGATCTCGAGGGATTTGTTGGGCGCAAGCTGCTGAAGCCAGTTCTGGTTTCATCACTGCTGCACGTTGCTTGGTTTCAGTGAAGCTCATTCTTCATCAGTCTGGGTGATTCTTACTATAATACCATTGATATGGTAGATAGCAGCCATAGTAGTAATGTCATTCTGAACAATTAACATAATACAATTCAAATCATTGACTGTTTTCACCCAAAATCAAGTCTCCTTGAGGTACACATCGGACTTCCCCATCCTTCCGCATTACCCACCAAGTGCACCCAGGTCCCTGGGCAAAGGCAATCCCACGAACGGGTTTGCCTTTTCCTAATGCAGGAGTAACCCAGACTCTCTTCCCCAGCATGTTTCTCACATGCACCACAGGGACTTTATCCCCTTCTACAGTACGTAGAAGTTTTGATTGGGCAGGGCCGGCTCTATTAGTAGATCCCCTAGTGTTGACTAACCAGGTGGCTTTGGCTAAATGTTTATCCCAATGTTTGAATGTCCCGTCACCCATTGCTCTCAGTGTAGTCTTTAACAGTCCGTTGTATCGTTCAATTTTTCCGGAAGCTGGTGCATGATAGGGGATATGATACACCCACTCAATGCCGTGCTCTTTGGCCCAGGCGTCTATGAGGTTGTTTCGGAAATGAGTCCCATTGTCTGACTCAATTCTTTCGGGGGTGCCATGTCGCCATAAGACTTGCTTTTCAAGGCCCAGGATAGTGTTCCGGGCGGTGGCATGGGGCACAGGGTATGTTTCCAGCCATCCGGTGGTTGCTTCCACCATGGTAAGCACATAGCGCTTGCCTTGGCGAGTTTGTGGAAGTGTGATATAGTCAATCTGCCAGGCCTCCCCATATTTATATTTCAACCATCGTCCTTCATACCAGAGGGGCTTTAACCGCTTGGCTTGTTTGATCGCAGCACACGTTTCACATTCATGGATAACCTGTGCAACAGCATCCATGGTCAGGTCTACCCCTCGATCCCGAGCCCATCTATATGTTGCATCTCTTCCCTGATGGCCTGAGGTGTCATGGGCCCACCGAGCTATAAATAATTCACCCGTATGTTGCCAGTCCAGATCTACCTGAGCCACTTCAATCTTAGCAGCCTGATCCACCTGATGGTTGTTTTGATGTTCTTCGGTGGCCCGACTCTTGGGTACGTGAGCATCTACGTGACGTACTTTTATGACGAGATTCTCTAGTCGGGCAGCAATATCTTGCCACAATTCAGCAGCCCAGATGGGCTTGCCTCTGCGTTGCCAGTTGCTCTGCTTCCATTGCTGCAGCCACCCCCATAGAGCATTTGCTACCATCCATGAGTCAGTATAAAGATAGAGTACTGGCCATTTTTCTCGTTCAGCAATATCTAAAGCCAGCTGGATGGCTTTCACCTCCGCAAACTGACTTGATTCACCTTGTCCTTCAGCCACTTCTGCAACTCGTCGTATAGGGCTCCATACAGCAGCTTTCCACCTTCGATGTTTGCCTACAATACGACAGGACCCATCAGTAAACAGGGCATATTGCCTTTCGTTCTCTGGCAGTTCATTATATGGTGGAGCCTCTTCAGCACGCGCCACCTCCTCTTCCGGTGATATTCCAAAATCTTTGCCTTCTGGCCAGTCCATGATCACTTCCAAGATTCCCGGGCGATTAAGATTTCCTATTCGAGCCCGCTGTGTAATAAGCGCGACCCACTTACTCCACGTAGCATCAGTCGCATGATGCGTAGAGGGGACCCTCCCTTTGAACATCCAGCCCAGCACCGGCAGTCGGGGTGCCAGGAGGAGCTGTGCTTCAGTACCAACCACTTCTGAGGCAGCTCGAACTCCTTCATATGCCGCCAATATCTCCTTTTCAGTTGGAGTATAGCGGAACTCAGATCCCCTATATCCTCGACTCCAAAACCCTAGAGGTCGACCTCGAGTCTCTCCTGGTGCCTTCTGCCAGAGACTCCAGGTAGGGCCATTCTCCCCGGCTGCCATGTAGAGCACATTTTTAACATCTTGTCCTGCCCGGACTGGCCCGAGGGCTACGGCATGAACTATCTCCTGTTTGATTTGTTCGAAGGCTTGTCGTTGCTCAGGGCCCCATTTAAAATCGTTCTTCTTCCGGGTCACTTGATAAAGAGGGCTTACAATCAGACTGTAATTTGGAATATGCATTCTCCAGAAACCCACAACACCCAGAAATGCTTGTGTTTCTTTTTTGCTAGTTGGTGGAGACATAGCTGTTATTTTGTTGATCACATCCGTTGGGATCTGTCGACGTCCATCTTGCCATTTTATTCCTAAAAACTGGATCTCTTGTGCAGGTCCCTTGACTTTACTTTGCTTTATAGCAAAACCAGCTTTCAGAAGGACTTGAATTATTTTCTTCCCTTTCTCGAAAACTTCTTCTGCTGTGTTGCCCCATACGATGGTGTCATCAATGTATTGCAGATGCTCTGGAGCTTCACCCTGTTCCAGTGCAGTTTGTATCAGCCCATGGCAAATGGTAGGGCTGTGTTTCCACCCCTGGGGAAGTCGATTCCAGGTGTATTGGACACCCCTCCAAGTGAAAGCAAACTGTGGCCTGCACTCTGCCGCCAAAGGGATCGAGAAAAATGCGTTAGCAATATCAATGGTGGCGTACCACTTGGCTGCCTTTGACTGCAGTTCATATTGAAGTTCTAGCATGTCCGGCACGGCAGCGCTCAATGGCGGCGTGACTTCATTCAGGCCACGATAGTCTACTGTCAGTCTCCACTCTCCATTAGACTTTCGCACTGGCCATATGGGGCTGTTAAAGGGTGAGTGAGTCTTGCTGATCACTCCTTGGCTCTCCAGCCGACGAATCAGCTCATGGATGGGGATCAGGGAGTCTCTGTTGGTGCGATATTGCCACCGGTGCACTGTTGTGGTAACGATCAGCACCTGTTGTTCTTTGACCCTGAGAAACCCCACCACAGAAGGGTCCTCTGAGAGACCAGGCAAGGTGGACAGCTGTTTAATTTCTTCCGTCTCCAAGGCAGCTATACCAAAAGCCCACCGGTACCCTTTTGGGTCCTTGAAATACCCTCTGCTGAGGTAGTCTATGCCCAGGATGCATGGAGCCTCCGGGCCAGTCACAATGGGGTGCTTCTGCCACTCATTCCCAGTTAGGCTCACTTCGGCCTCCAGCACAGTCAGCTGTTGGGATCCCCCTGTCACTCCGGAAATACAGATGGGTTCTGCCCCTATATGGCTTGATGGCATCAGGGTACATTGTGCACCGGTGTCCACTAAAGCCTTATATTCCTGTGGGTCTGATGTGCCAGGCCATCTAATCCACACAGTCCAATAAACTCGGTTGTCCCTCTCCTCCGCCTGGCTGGAGGCAGGGCCCCTCTAATCCTGCTCATAGTACTCGTTACCCACTTCTTGTAAATCGGAATCAGAAGTCCCTTAAAGAGGATCAGAGGTGAGATCAGCTCTTCTATTCTTTCTGGGAAGCTGCCCACTGGAAAGTGGAGCGACGATTTTCCTCGAGGAACCTGAACCCCCTTTTGTAATTGTTTTTCCTTGCAGCTCGCGTACTCGTGCCTCTAGGGTCGAGGTAGGTTTTCCATCCCACCTCCTCATGTCCTCTCCGTAGTCACGCAATTGAAACCACAGGGTGGCTCGTGGTGTGTATCCTCTGTATCTTCTCTCTTGAACAGAAGAGCGCTTACTCCTAATGGCTGAGACACTGGTCCGTATGGGTGGAGGGTAGGGCATATCCTCTTTGAATTGCTGGAACTCCCGGGACAGTTTCTCTATAGCAGAGACGCAGGCCCGTAGGGACGAAGAGAGACTTTCTTCGTATTGCCGGAGTTGGCCAGCCAATTCATCCACCGTTGGTCTCTCTCCGTCCTTCCAGGCCATTACTGCTAATGAGTTGGCATATGATGATGGTGCACTCCGTACAAACTTCCGCCACATAGGTTGCGTGCAATTGACTTCATCTGGATCTTTGGATGATTGTCCATTGTCCAAGTCACCATAAATCACTTCCAGCACCGCTAGCTTCCTCAGGTACTGGATAGCTTTCTCCATGGTGGTCCACTTGCCTGGGTGACATAGAACATCTTCCTTGAAGGGATACCTTTCCTTCACACCCGACAGGAGTCGTCTCCAGAGGCTGAGGACTCGTGCACCTTTTGCAATTGCTTTGTCAATGCCCCCTTCCCTAGAAAGGGATCCCAGCTGCTTGGCTTCCCTACCCTCTAATTCCAGGCTACTGGCCCCATTATCCCAGCATCGGAGCAGCCAGGTGACAATGTGCTCACCTGGACGACGGCTGAAATCCTTTCGCATATCTCGCAATTCACTCAGGGATAGAGATCGGGTAGTTACCGTCTCTTTTATAAGTTCTTCCTCTTCCTCCTCTTCAAGTGATGACTCGCTCTCTTCCCTCTTCCGTGCTTGTGATGGCCCTGCTTCAGAGCACTCTGCCTCCTCACTCTCTTCCTCTGGCTCCTTCTTAGCAGAATCTTCCTCCTCCCTTACTAAACGAGCTGACTTCTGCTTCCAAGATTTCTTCTTTTGTACAGGGGCAACTGATACCGGGATGGGCTGGTTCTCTGGTTCAGCTGCAACAGTCTGAGTAGCTACAGTGCCCGCCGTGGGGGTTGGAGTAGTGGCAGTGCCCGCTGTGGGAGTTGGAGTAGTGACAGTGCCTGCCACAGGGGTTGGAGTAGTCACAGTGCCTGCCACATTGCCATCAGACCCAGAGAGCCTCTCTCCCCTTTGCATAGTGTTAAATAGGGTTCTGTAAGCATGGGCCAGGCCCCAGCACATGGCAACGATTTGTGTCTCCTTGGAGCTGCCAGGCTGACAGCATACTTCTTCCAAATATTCTGCTAGTTTATCAGGATTCTGTTCGGGAGTGAAGCTCCAAAACACCGGAGGTGCCCACCGCCCCAGGCATTTGCCCATGCTGTTCCACACACCCTGCCATTCATAACTATCCAGCCTTGGGGCAGATCTCCGGGTGATATTCTTAAATTGCTTGCCAACCTTAGACAAAACCGAAACAATGTTCCCCAGAAGTAGCAATAGAGGTATTTTAACCAGCCAAGGGTGTTCAAAATACTGAAAAATTATTGTGATGAAGGAGGAAATGTTATGATAGAGGGTAGCAAAGGTACCACTCTGCATTTCCTCCATAAAAAACCTTTCAGAGGCAGAAGTATAATTGCTAATCGTCTCCACAAGACTGTAGCCAAAATACAGTAACGGCTTTAGTACAGAGCTCAGATGATACCACATTAAGCTCAAGGTCAGTGCTCTAAAAACAAAATTCACAGGCGAGACATTACTAATCATTGCAGAGTACAGCAGCCCGCAGAAACCAACACCGATCCTTAACATGTACAGCAAAGACGAGAGCATGATGCAAATCAAATAAACTGATATTGTGACCTGCAACCGTTATTATCTCAAGCCTCGGGCCCCACGTTGGGCGCCAAAAAGGACTGTCGTGGTTTAGCCCCAGCCGGCAACTAAGCAACACGCAGCCGCTCGCTCACTCTCCCTCCCACAGCGGGACGGGGGAGAGAATTAGGAAAAACCTCGTGGGTTGAGATAAACACGGTTTAATAGGACAGAAAGAAAGAAGGGAACAACAATGATAATACCAACAAAGGAATGTACAAGAACAAGTGAGGCCCAATACAGAAATTGCTCACCACCCCGTGATCGACAGCCCGTCCCCGAGCAGCGATTTCCGCCCCCCGGCCAACTCCAGTTTATGTACTGGGCATGACGTCGTATGGTAGGGAATATCTCTTTGGCCAGCCTGGGTCAGCTGTCCCAGCTGTGTCCCCTCCCAGCTCCCCGTGCACCCCCAGCCTGCTTGCTGGCCGGCCAGCACAAGAAGCTGGACTGTCCTTGACGGCTCAGCAACAACCCAAAACATCAGCACATTATCAACAGTTCCTCATCCCAAATCCAAAACACAGTCTCACACTAGCTTCTGTGAAGAAAACCAGCTCTATCCTGGCTGAAACCAGGACAATGTCTATCAATATCTGCAGGGTGGCTGTCAGGAGGATGGAGCCAGTCTCTTTTCAGTAGTGCCCAGTGACAGGACGAGGGGCAATGGGCATAAACTGCAGCACAGGAGTCCCACCTCAGCATGAGGAAAAACTTCTTTACTGTGAGGGTGATGGAGCACTGGAACAGGCTGCCCAGAGAGGTTGTTGGAGGCTCCTTCTCTGGAGACCTTCCAAACCCGACTGGACGCGTTCCTGTGCAAGCTGCCCTCGGTGATCCTGCCTTGGCAGGGGGGGTGGACCAGATGATCTTCAGAGGTCCCTTCCAACCTCTACCATTCTGTGATTCTGTGGAGATCAACATGCGTGCAGTGTTGAGAGTGCAGGACAAGTGCGTGTCAATCCCAGTCAGGTTGCAGACAAGCAGTGTGGTTCTTAGAGTGGCATAAGCAAGGTCTTCAGAACTTAGCCTGGTAATGAGTGGATGATGGTGATAGTTCTTAAAACCCCATCATTCCTGGTGAATGAACATGAGAAGCTGTTCTTTAAAAACATAAAGGCATTCTTCCGGCAAACTGCTGAAAGGTTGAGAAGATCCCCTCCTGGAAACACTCTGCAGTATTTTTCCTGTTCTGAAAATGGCACCTGTTCATCAAAATTGATTCCAGAACCCAAGGTGCATGTAATCTTTGGTAGCATTAAACCTTCTGTTGAATCACACAGAGTATTTATTCCTAAGGAAATAAAGGCTCTGTTGTTCCAGCGCTCGCTAGTGTTTCTCGACAACAAACACTTGCATTGGTGCTTGTTCTTTTCTGATACCTGTCTGCTGTGAATGTTTCTCCATGCTCTTAGTTTGCTGTCAAGGTAACTCTCCAAAGGACTGTAGAAAATCCGTCTTTGTGGAGGCTGTCTGTGCTGTGGAGCTGCCTGTATGACGAAGTTGTTGTTGTTGTTGTTGCCCAAGTGGCTACAAACGACTCACAAGCCCAGACAGTGGAGCTGCATTTCTGACCTGCTGGAAGTTGGTATCTCCAGTTTGCAGTGAGCATCTTTAATTTTGTTTCTTTCAGGGAGCGTTGTGAGCATGGGAGATCCTAAGAAGAAATATACTGAATTGGAGCAAATTGGCCAAGGGTAAGTCTGACCACAGTTACTGACACGAAAAATGGGACAGGTATTTTGCTGGTGTAATATCAAGAGTGAAGTCGGGCAAGCTCCAGTCATGTTCAGACAACCCTGGATTTAGATTCTCCTGTCTCTCAGTACCGATCAAATTTATAAGTGCGGTCGGAAGGCACGGCCAAAGACAACCTGGTGGAGCCAATGTCTTGTCTGCAGCAAGGAGCAGGACCGGGAAGGTCTACTGTCCCTCAAGTGTGTGGCCCCTATTTGCTTATGTTCTTAGGGGGAGAAGGGGGAATAGTTTTTTGTATGTCGCAAAATAATCTGGCCACGCTAAAGAATGGCGAAAAAACTTTGTTGCCTAAAAGAGCCACTTAGCACCTGCTAGTTTTTTTTGAAATAAAAAAAACCATTTCTTTTGAATATTTTACTCTAAAAAGATATTCAGTGATCTGGATTATAACCACATAGTTTAGCAACAGAATCCAGAGGTTAAATAATAAGCTCTCTTTTCTAGCAGAGGCAGAAAAGAACAAAAATTCAGTAATAAACAGAGAGTTGAAGCACAAAGTACTTGTTGAGAACATGCATCATCTGCCTCATGGCAGACCACTTGTGGATCCTGCAGGTTTTAGGAGTTTACAGAAAAAAAACCATCAGGCTATTTCCCTTTGAAGCCCAACCATGCTTACTGTAACTAGGATTCATTGATTTGAAATGGTTCTGATGTGAGGAGGCAAGAAGAAATGGCATCAAAATTAGGTACCTGACTTGCGTTTTAAATACAGACAGACTCCCTGCTCGGTCAAAGTTTCCGTGGCTGTGTTGTAGTTCCGGGAGGGCCAGCGCCATTGTGTAGCACCAGGATCACGCTGCTGTCAGTGTCTGACAGAAGCTGTTCACTGACATCAGGAGATGTTTTCCTGCCTGTTAAGGCAGGTGACCTTAGTGTTTGTAAAGAAACCGTGACTGCTTGTGAGGTTTGGAGTCAGGGTAGCACGTTGCTGACCTAGAACTGATAGATGCTGCAGAAAACCAGACGCACTCACGCTCTTTCTCTGGCAGGCTTTATCGTAGACACTTCTTGTTTGGTGGGGCACTTGTGGGAAGGTGTTTCTGCTCCATTCGTTGTATAAAAACCCTTTCTGGGATTGCCGCTTGCGTTGTACCCGAAGGTTTGGTTCTCATTGTCATTTGTAAAATGTCAGTGGACACTTAGAGCTGTGCCAGGCTCTCAAAAGATATGTGTCGACTGAAGAAGTGAGAGCCAGAAGAAACATGCGTGTGACGCACGTATGACCGTGACAGTATGACCATCGCCCTCACCGTCTTTTGTTTTGCCCATCCTAGGAGTGAGCTTGTACAAAGGTGCCTCAGCAGCTGGTGGGAAGAGAAGTGGCTAATATCTGGCCTGAAAGGGTCTCTGAACTGATTTCCTCCAGCTTTTAGTGCAGCTTGAAGATGGCACGCCCTTCTTACAGAGCAGTGAGCGTGCTGCCGTCACCAGCTCGTGACTGTCATGCTGCAGGTCAATTTGTAGTGATGGGGAAAAATCCTCCAGAAAAAAATCGTCCCTGGTGCCTGTTGGATAGCAGTGCTTCAGACATATTTCAGCCTGCAGGTACACAAACAAGCCAGGGGATCAGGTGAAAAGGAGCAAACTGATTTTGGCATTGTCAGTCAGTGGGACACTTGCCGGATGGGTGTTCCTACTTCTCAGAATTCCCTCGCTGGCTCTCCCTTGCCTCACTGCCCGTGCAGACGTCAGCTTTGACATGATGGCAGTGTAAACCTGTGCTTAGCTCAGAAGGAACACTAATGGGGTTTACAAGCCTGCAGTTACTTTAAACCCAAAGGGGTTTCCTCTGACCGTGGCCTTTCAGGCCCTTCACATCATTACAGGGGAAGAACCTCTTTTAACAAGAGGCAGATGGCAAACAAAACGCCACACTGCCTAGTCCGCAGATGAGAGCACCATTTCTTTCTGGTGGCTCTACAACACAACCCGTGTCTGCCACAGGAGGAAAATACAGATACCATGAAGAGTCCTTCACGTGTCCGGTGCACCTAACAGAAGCAGCTGCTGACGGCTCTTGACACCTAAAGAAGCTGTCTAAGGATCCCCTGTTTGGAGCACAACATGCCTTAACCTGCTCTAGCTGTGACCTTGTAGGATGGCTGGAGAATAGTTTCCTTGCTTTGCTATGCTGGAGAAAGCTGTGTCTGGATCCTTTCCTCATGTTGGACATCCCTTGTTCTTCACGTTGGGCATAAGTTTTCTCTTGGATACCCTGCGTGGCAGAGGGCTGGTGGGCTGTTGCGCTGTGCGCTGCTGCCTGAAGGAGTGGGTGAACAAAGGTGTTTTTTAAACCCTACAGGCAGCAGAGATCTCCTGTCTGGGCTTGCTTTCACTCCTAGGGACTAAAGTGCTCCTTTCTTTGCTGCTGTTTTGTTTCTAGGGCGTCAGGAACTGTTTACATGGCGATGGACATCACCACAGGACAAGAGGTAAGTGTCTACAGTCCCAGCCGATTTTGCAGGTCTTTAGTGCTCTCCCCTCTGGTGCGAAGGGTGGATGGGGCTTTTGGGTGGCCAGTAGATCTTTACTGCCAAGGCGGTTCCTCTGAAGCACAGGCTAGTGTCAGCTGGCAAAATGCATCATCTGCTGTCTTCAGCCTTCAGAAATCCCAGCAAGCTTTTGGGACTGATAAAAACAGTATCATTTTTATTGCCAGCGTCAATGTGTTGGTTTAGAAATCATTCTCATGTCTGTCAGTGTAGAAGAAGTATATCAAGAGCAAAGATCTCTCCCAAACCAAACAGTCGTGTTTAAGTCTGGTGTCGGTGACAGCCCATTACAGCCCGTGAAGTGCTCGCAGGGAAGTGGGGGCCAGGAGGGTGAGAAACGAATCTTGAAGGAAAGCGGCATTAGCTTTGACAGCCCCTGTAGTGACCAGTTTAAAGTGGCCTCTTCACATTCCTTTCCTTTTCCAAGGCAAGCGGTCTTGAATCTATACAAACCCTGCCTGAAAATGTGGCTAGAAACCCAGGAATGGGAGCGGAGGGGTGGTCTCTTTCGTGCCATGTTGAGAGCAGGACTAGACAGAGGCGCTTTATAACTGCTCTTAGGTAGAGGTCTAGCCCTGCTTAGGACCTGGGGTGTATCCATCAAATGACATAGAATGGATTATTTTTTTGAAACCCTCAAAGTAATTGCCAATCTGAACTGTGTTAAGGAATGTGTATTTCGAGTTGCAAAATCAAGATTCAAGAAGCTAGGAAGTGCCAGGTGTAGATAGCTAGGGTCTGGCGGCCGGAAGATATCGCGCTGTACGGAAAGTTAGGGCCCCTCTCCTGAAAGCCAATAGCGTTTAATTTATGATGCAAGCAGACGGAAGTGAGGTTATAAACCTAAGCTATATAACGCCGTGTCACACACTAATAAACGCCATTTGCCGTCTACCACATTGGTGTCAGCGAGCTGATGGCCCGAGCGGCCTGGGGTTGGTCACCGTGCCGTTCCTGAACCAGGTCGCCACGAAGGCAACAGCCAGGACTGTATTTTTTGTGTGTGTAACCTTAATGATTATTTTAGTATGGCTTTTGAAATGTAATGTACGTCTGTGTTTTCTCTCTGTTATGCCGTCAAGTCAAGAGTAACAGCAGTTGCTGAAATAATGATGACAAATCGTACAATTACTAAAGCATTACCAGCAGTTTTTGTGTATCTTGGCAGTAACAAAATCACTTCCTGCTTGCAAACTGTGCATCAACAATAATAGTGGTGGTAAACTAAGACCATCTGAGAAGAATGTCGGTCCAGAGAGTGTTGTTAGAGATGCGTGCTTGATAGTTTAAAGAGCATTTGTACAGATTTCACAAGACAAAATGTATATGGCCGTGTGTCCTGTAACTAGCACCCAGGCTAGCAGAGAAATTGGGTGTTGTAATATAAGTTACTGAGCTCTTTGGTCTGATACCAAGACAGTTTGGCACAGCTCTGCTATGTCATTCCAAAAACACGCGCTCCATGTTCATTGGGACCTTGTGCAACAGGCTACTCAAGTTAATGGCTTTCCCTGTCGTTTTAGGTGGCCATAAAGCAAATTAATCTCCAACAACAGCCCAAAAAGGAGCTAATAGTTAACGAAATCCTCATCATGAGAGAAAACAAGAGCTCCAATATTGTGAACTATTTAGAGAGGTGAGTAGTTCTGGTATGATCACGTGAATGTTCATTTACATGCTGCAAGCCAAACCTTTTTTAAAACCCCTTTGGTCACTGGCAGAAAATTGACCTCTATTGTTTATCTACTCATAGCCAGTGTATGGGAGGAGACTGCATTTTGTCTGCATTAATCTTTTCTGGCATATATTGCTTAAGACTGTTTTCAAGGACCTGGCACAGCCATCTCAGCCTACCTCCATGTTGTTTTGTTGTTGGCTTGATTGGTTTTGTGGTTAAGTTGATCATCTTTTCTGTGTCTTATCATAAGTGCTGGTAAATCCTCCTCGAAATTACTTCCTTTGGGCTGTTCCTGCTCTTTTCCATTGCTGTGGATATCAGGAAGGTGAAGTTCTTGTTTGCAGAAACACGTAATTTGCCACTTTTTAAATTGTTTCTCCTGTTCCTGGATGTATTTTCTGGTAGGTTTTCCAAACTGTTGACCAATTCCTGTCCTCACTGGTACACATCCTCCTGGTCCAAGATTTATCTTTGCCATTACTGAACTTCAATTTTTCACTTGCTTGCCAGCTCGGACGTCTAATTGTTCGCTTATGGGCCTTCCTCATTTAGACCGCACAGGTTCTAAGTCCTGTATAGCCTAGAGGGAATGTCTATTCATGTTGTCCTGTACTCATGTAAGAATGACTTGGAAACAAAATCAGCTGTAGCCTTTTTCCAGAGGTAATTTAGCCGTGCACACTCATCTCAGTGCCATTGTTTTCATCTTTCAGCTACCTCCTCGGTGACACACTGTGGGTGGTTATGGAATACCTAGCTGGAGGCTCTTTAAATGATGTTCTTGAGGAGACATGTATGGATGAAGGACAGTTATTTAGTTATTTAGGAAGTTATTACTCTGTGTTGAAGCAGCAAGCTCTTCCTCTTGAGAGCACAATACTCTGCCATTACTCTCAATTCAACTAGAAATTAAATCCTTTAGAGCCATTTCTTTCCTTGTGTGATGAAATCTGGTCACTAAGTAAGTTTTACCCTCATGTTTCTTTTTGATCTATGAGTGCCTACAAGCTCTGGATTGCCTTCATTCCAACCAAGTGATCCACAGAGACATCAAAAGCGACAATATCCTCCTCGGAATGGATGGATCTGTCAAACTGAGTAGGTATCCTTGGTCAGGTGCAGCATTCCCAGGATGTGGTGTGGGGCTGCTTTTGACTGACTGCCTGTTACCCAAAAGCGATGCCTGTTGTAGTGCACTGGCAGACCACTGCTGCGAGCTAAGAGCACAGTGCCAATGTCCAGAGAGGTACAGAAAGGAAAAAGGTGTAAAGAGTGGTTTCGGTTTGTGTAGGTCCCTTCCAGAAGGGATAGTAATAAAGAATAATCTAAAGCTTCAAGTGAATAAAAGCCACTGCATGAAACTTGAGGGGTTTTTAAGTGGCCACTTCAGTATTTCCTTGGCTCGAGCACTGAGTAAACAGAGCATGGCCGCTTTACCAGATAGATTCAACAACGCCTTCTGAGGCATCTGGAAGGGATTTCTTTTGCTTGGTTTCATAAATCAAGCTGCCTTTAACAGTACTTGTTTTTCTCCTCAGCTGATTTTGGCTTGTGTGCTCAGATCACCCCTGAGCAGAGTCAACGGAGCACGATGGTCGGGTCTCCTTACTGGATGGCACCAGAAGTGGTGTCGGGAAACACATACGGGCCCAAAGTGGACATCTGGTCGCTTGGGATCACGGCAATTGAAATGGCGCAAGGAGAACCTCCTTACGTTAATGCTCATCCTCTCAGGGTAAGGTGCGAATAAAACCAGAGACCACCGTCTTTCTAACCTGCCCCATGTTTTGTCTCCCATGAGACAAAATCCCAGTTACACCAGCTTGAACTAGTTCCACCAAGGGCTGCTTCTAAATATGTCGCTGGAGCCTATCGGCATATATTGTAGCTGTCGTTATGTCAATAGGGGGACCTTAAAAGAGAAGTGACATGTAGACTGTTCAGAAATGTGTCATTTTTGCCCTCAACAATGCTTGAGATTTCTCATGTGCTTTTAGAACTCTCTTTGAGTTGTATCTCTGAATGACAAGAATTTTTCAGCAGCAAGATCCGCCAGTTGGGGAATTTTTATGAAAAATATTTCAACTGTACGTGCAGGAGAAGTCTTTCCAAACTCAGATCAGTGCCGATTGCTCACCTGCGCCTTTCAGGAAGTGTCACTGGTTCTAGTAATGCCATAATCACTTCTTAGCAAATGCTTTTCTACAAGTATGTTTTGGCACAGGTACTTGTAGTACACTAGTGTATTTTGATGTTTTGAAGTTTCCAGTTTTGTCCTAATTCCTTAAAATGAAATGACCAGTTCTTATACCAAAGGAGCGTGTCATAGTGGAGGAATGTCTGCCAAGATAACACCTCATGACTGAGAGCTGAAACAGAGCTCAATGCTGCACAGTTAATTCCTGACAGGATGCAGGAATTCAGGAGGAAATTAAGTTTGCTCTATGCGTATACATACGCAATTCTTATTAAGGCTAGAATTAAAATAGAGCCTGACCTTTAGCTTTTCTCATAGCAGTAAGGCTGTGCTCTCTCTGGTCTGTGGCACCCCGACTGCGTACTGCAGACTGAAAGAAGAAACAAGAGAATGGTCAGGAAATACCCCCGGCCAAGCAAAGAGAGGAGCCCATACTCCACCTGCTTCCCTGGGAGACCCTTGCAAAAAATGCATTTGCCTTGCATAAGGCAGCAAAAACCCGTGAAGAGCATTAGCGTGACTGGTCGGGATGCTGAAGGTTCCCTGCCTCCTTAACCTCAAATGCTGATTAGGGCTCCTCGAGAAGCCTCAGGTCAACTGTTTGTTAGAAAGATCACTGGATTTCTTCTCTCTGACCAAACTCAGCTCTTCCTGCCCTCACCCAGATTCTTTGAGATGCTCTTTTTCTCCATATATGCCTCATCTCCTGCTGGAGATACGATCAGCTTGGACACTTAGAGCTTCAAGGCATCTTCAGGTGTCTTAGTAAAACTGTGGTAGATGAAAATCAGGCACCTGAAGTTGCTTCCATCTGCATTGGCTTCCTGGGCTCTTTTTCAGCGGTTGTTGCCCCTGAGCTAGGAACAGTGAACAGCCTGTGATGGACTGCCTGAAGTTCCCCAGTTATCAGCTAGTTTTATTAAGGTCAATCAACCCCGACAGGATTGATTTGTTTTTTATGAAGGATTGTTTTAATAATGGAAGGCACACAGGAGCTTCCGTTACTTAAACACCTAAATAAATTGTAAGGGCATGAAAGGCTCATTAGTCCTAGAGTTAGCAGCAGTCTTCATGTAGATGCAGTGTTGTTTTCCACGTGTAGAGCAGGCGCATCCCATGCTGCTCACATTCTTTCCAGCTGAGCAGGCGCATCCCATGCTGCTCACATTCTTTCCAGCTGATGCAGAACTCACAGGAATGAACAATTTTCGAGCCATGTGTGTCTTGGATGTGTCTGTGATGGTATTTGTTTCCTCTCACTGTGATTTCCTTCCATCCGGCACATGCCGAGGGCCTGGGGGACAAACACTGGTGTGATAAAAACCCTTTGAAATTCAGGTTGGACCTCCTCCTGATTTCAATTAAAAAAAAAAACAAACAGAAAACCACAGAAACAAAACAAACCCTTAAGCATTTCTTTTTCATTTCTTAACCACAGCGCATCAATTTGTCTCAAAACTGTAGCATTTTTTTCAAATGCTGCACATCTTCTACAGTTTCAGGCTTCTTAATCATCTGTATGTTGTTCCGTCACGTATCTGGGTGGCCTGGATACCTTTAGGATCTTGCTTTCACAGACTGCAGCTGTAATGGTCTGCTGAAGCCTTTCTTGTTTCTTGGCATGTGAAACAAATTAATGAGCTTATTGCCCCTTTGCAGCTACTGCGAACGCTCCTTCCCTTTGTACCGTACTTGCTTTTCTTTGCCAGCTGCATATCATAGGAGACCAAAAGATATGTGATAAGAAGGTACTTCAGCTTCCCGTAGACCTTTCCCTGTTCTGGTGGAAATACTGAAAAGGGGACGTACTGAGCTGAAGATGACTCTTCTTTGGGATTCATGTTCTGAGAAGAAACAAGTAACTAAAAGAGCTCCATTTGTCCTGGCACTCCTGTTTCACACTCAGGTGAATGTGGCTGCAGTAAAATCCCCAAAGCTGCCATTGGTGCTGTAGTCCTTTCCCGCAGGAGAAGTATCATCCCTCGGGTAGCGCAATTGAAGCGTAGTGAGGACAGGCACTCCAGCTCACCACTGTGTCCGGTGGCTGAGGTCAGCTGCAGACGGACAGGAGCAGACTGATGTTGTGACATTTATGTTGTGGGAAAAGGAAAGAAGCTTCCTTTTATTGTTTTTACTCTAGGATCGTTTCTTTGCCTTTTTAGGCTTGGAAATTGTCCTCTGTATTTAAGAGGACAATAGCAAAGTCAATGTGGTCCCGGTCTAGTTAAGTGCCAGTAGAACAGAGCTGTTGTAATGGCAGACGTTTTAATGGAAGACCCCATGGCCTATTTCTATCATTATTGCTGTGTAGTTTAGACGTATTCTGGAAGTTTATGTCTGAATAGTTCAAAAGGTTTGTCTTCCGTTTCTACATAACATCTTGCAAAAGCGCAATGAACTCATCTCGCTGGCTTCTCAGCATGTTAGACCTTGGTTACAAGCGAACCACACTGGATACTGCTCACCCTGTGTTTTGCAAAATGACGTTGTACTCCCTTGGCCTGAGGAATATCAGGAAGACTTGCTCAGCTGCATGAACTCCGTCAGCTACTTGACAGTGAACATCCTTGGCTTTGCTTAGGAAACTTGAGCTTAGCTTTGGCTGGATGCTGTTGAAGAGGAGAAAGGCTGGAATTTTCAAGTGTTTGGCTAGGCTTGTGTGCACAGAATGACTGTGCATTCAGATGAGCAGCTGGACATTTATGCACAACATGGAGGGGAATCCACAGAGGACTCAACCCTTAACACAGGTGAATACTCCCAATTCTGAGGTAGCGGAGTGTTACCATAGCGATGGAATTACTCGTTTTTCTGATAGCAAGCATTAAACGTTTTCTTCTTAACACATAAGTGACGCTGATCTGGAATTTGGAGACTGCTGAAAGACGTTGTTGCAGCTTGGCTCCCATCTGCCCAAAGATGCATTTTCTTCATAAGATATTTGTGCATGCAACTTATGTGCCTGTGTTGAAAAAAAGGTTCCCAATGTTTCTGTTTCTTTATCCAAGGACTAAGCTGATGGATTTCCTTTTTTCCCATCTGGTTACCATTTTTATCAAGAGCAGAGCAAAAAACTTGGCTACCTTTGCTTTATGGAAGCTGTACTTTAGGGAACAGTGAGCCCCACCGAGATGCATTTTCAGTAGTAATCCTCAGAAATAATAGCGTTAGGCCAAATTCACTCTTTAAAAGAGCCTGTAAACTGTCACTGTCACAAGCCTGTCACTACATGGAGAATCAAAATGTGCTTTTGCCGATGTAGTTCATACTAACCAGGTCAGTCCGTGAAATCAGCTGTCAAGGCAAGATCATTTTGATATTGGAAGAGCTGTGGCTGCCTCAAGGTTTTTTATGTAGCTATAGAAAAATCCTGTCTGACCCCCTGCCAGGGAAGAAACTGCCACTGGAGACTGAACCTTAAAAAATGGGGTCTATCTGGGCAGTTATGGATATGAAGGAAACAGGTGGAGTCTCATGTTCCCTTTTTCTCTAGGCGCTGCATCTGATCGCTACGAACGGGACACCAGAGCTGCAGAACCCTGAGCGATTGTCCGCGGTGTTTCGCGACTTTCTGAGCTGCTGCCTGGAGGTGGATGTGGACAGGCGAGGGTCTGCCAAGGAACTTCTGCAGGTAAAAGGGGACACGGCTGCAAGCGGAACAGCTGTTCTATGTAATGGTTTTCTCACCAGCTAAACTCAAAGGCATGAGACGGAACCCCCTCATATTAGTCTCCAGTCTTGGTGCTTTTCAAAAGGAAAAGAAGTGGAATCATAGAACGGTTTGGGTTGGAAGGGATCTTTAAAGGTCCTCTAGTCCAACCCCCGTACAGTGATCAGGGACATCTTCAACTAGAGCAGGTTGCTCAGAGCCCCGTCCAACCTGGCCTGGAATGTTCCCAGGGATGGGGCATCTACCACCTCTCTGGGCAACCTCTGCCAGTGTTTCACCACCTCATTGCAAAAAAATTCTTCCTTAGATCCAGCCTGAATCTACCCTCTTGTCGTTTAAAACCATGACCCCTTGTCCTGTTGCAAGAGACCCTGCTAAAATACCTGTCCCCATCTTTCTTTAGAAGCCCCCTTTAAGTACTGGAAGGCTGCAAAAAGGTCTCTCCGGAGCCTCCTCTTCTCCAGGCTGAACAACCCCAACTCTCTCAGCCTGTCCTCATAGGAGAGGTATTCTGTCCCTCTGATCATTTTTGCGGCCCTGTGTTGAATTTTGGTAGTATATTCAGCTCTACATAGTGGCAAATGGGATGGTAGCCACTGCTCTCGCTGCAAGCCAGAGCTGAGTCCGTCAGCGCTCTGTCACTGGTGTCCCTGCTCTTGTCTTGGTGCTGAAAACCTGTACCTCCGTGGCCTTCAGAAGAACACATGGGCCTAAATACTCCTGGCATAAACATTTCCTAGAGCTATTGGAGTTCCCTAAGGAACGGCTTATGCCTCTGCTCTTTTCTGACAACTCAGATAGCCCATGTCTTTAGAAAACAGGAACCTAAGTAAGTAACTTGCGTTTCCTGAAAGGAACAAGGCCCTGGGAGAGCAAACAGCATTCCCAGAGTGCTGGCAGGGCAGAAATGCCAGCACGCTGAAGACAACTTGATAAAGGGATTAATGGGATTTTGGGCCCTGTTTGCCTGTGATAGCAAGGTACTGGACATGAAGACGCAGGTGCAGATGGTCCCCTCAGTCCTGTTTCAGCGTATTCCCCATAACCAGAGAAATGCTGCTTGAGGCTGTGAGTACCTGAGTTTGGAAAGTAATGGTTCTGACAATGACCTGTCGTCTTCTTTTTGTGGAAGCGGTACCAGTACAAGCAGATGGGTTTATGGCAATAACCATCAATGGCCATTGGCTCTTTGACCGAACGTCCCGTAAATGCAAGAAGAGACACTCGGACACCCTGAGATGTCCCCTCCCTTCGCTGGGCCTGGGCACGGGCAGCCAAGTGCCGCACGGCAAAGCCCACTGCATCTTCCCCAGGCTCTCTTGTCCTGGCCGGCTGCTGCCAGGAGGGGACAGCGGGTGGTGACAGCCTGGGGGTGACAGGAGGGACAGCAGGCGGTGACAGGCCTGGGGGGTGACAGGAGGGTCCCCACAGGCCTGGGGGGTGACAGGACACCGGGCAATGAGCAGCCAGGGGGATAACAGGAGGGACACCACAGGCCTGGGGTGTGACAGGACACCAGGCAGTGGCAGGCCCAGGGGGGTGACAGGAGGGACAGCACAGGCCTGGGGTGTGACAGGACACCAGGCAGTGGCAGGCCCAGGGGGGTGTCAGGAGGGACAGCACAGGCCTGGGGTGTGACAGGACACCAGGCAGTGGCAGGCCCAGGGGGGTGACAGGAGGGACACCACAGGCCAGGTGAGGCGCGGGGGGGTGCAGTGTTCCGTTGGGCACGCGCAGTGATGCGATCAGGGCAGCCCCTGCGGCTGGCGTCCGTTAAACCGCCAACGGAACGCTGAGGCAGAGGTGCCCGAGTGCCCACAGCGAGTGGTTGGGCCTGGGAGCGCTGCGTGAGAGAGGGAGCAGAGGCCGAGCCGGGGCCGCGGGGGCCTCTCCCCGTCATCCGCCCGCCCGCCCGTCGCTGAGGGCCGCAGGCCGGACTTGTTGCGGGGGTGAGCTCAGCCCCCTCGGTCCGCTGTAGTAGACGCCATCGGGGAGCAGGCCCCGACCATGTCGTGCGTCCACTACAAGTTCTCCTCCAAGCTGAGCTATGACACGGTCACCTTCACCGGCCTCCACATCTCCCTGTGCGACCTCAAGCGCCAGATCATGGGCTGGGAGAAGCTGAAGGCGGCCACCTGTGACCTGCAGATCACCAACGCCCAGACCAAAGAAGGTGTGTGGGGGCGGCGGGCGTGGGGGCTTAGGGACTGCCCGGCTGGCAATGTCACAGACCACCCTGTGATGGCCATGGCCTGTGGGAGCCATGCTCTGCTCTTTGTGGCTCGTCCCCACGTAGCCTGAGTCAGCCTGAGGCCCATCTTGCCGGCCTGCGGGGGGACTGGGAGGGCAAGCGGCGCGGGGGCTTACACGGGGTGGGGAGCGATAATGTGATTCGGCCACGCTCGGTAGCTGTGGCTTGTGTTGGGGGCCTCAGGGCTGTTCTCTTGTAGTTGCTGTTCTGACAACTACCTTCAGATCTGTGCTTTGGGCGCGGAGCAGGCATAGAAGAATGTGTGGTTGATGTGTGATGTACAGGGCTTAGAAATTTTTGCTTTCCTGGAATTCTGCTAGGTAAAATGATAAGGAAATATGGGAGGATATCTTATATTAATAACCTCTCCAGATGTCTTGGAAATCAGGTGGAGAAAGCTGAAAGGGATGGGAAGAGAACAGGTGGCTACTTTGAAGAAATAAATTGTCTTTGGTGACTTCGTTTTCTGATCACCTTGCTTTACTCCACTGCACTGGAAAACTGGCTTGGTGGCTGTTGCAGCAACTGCTCGCTAGCAACACTTTGGATCAAGAGTGTAGCTGTGAGTTACCATCTGTGCAGACCCTCTAATGGCCCCTCTGCCATGGATGTTCTCCGTATCTAAATGACACCTTGGAATTTCTTGTTAATATCGCTTCTTTTCTACACCAAAGACATTGTCGTTCAGGTGCTATCGAGCATCATTTCACCATATGTCTCTAAGCATTTTTTTTCCCTGGTACTACGTGTGAACCATATCAGGGCACTACTGAAGTTTTCCGGCAGAACATTTATGGTGACTATACGTAAGAAACGTTCTTAGAGAAGTCATAAATTCTTTTAAACCTAAAAAGTGGTGCTTGATTCTCAGAGATGATAATGGTTTCGTGGTACTTAGTATGATATTTCAGTTTGGTAAGCTGCTGTCTTGACAAGTTTGAATGTGATTACAGGCCTTGGGGTGTGACTTTTCAGAAATAGAAAGATTTGTTGCCAAGTCTCTGCTCGGGGATATTGCTGCCCAGGAGGAAAAGGTTCCTGCTGGGAGATGCCAGTTTTGTCCGAGAGCTGCTAGACTAAGCTGGCATCTGTTAAATTCAAATCAAGCAAACAAAAATTTCCAGGCACTTCAGGAATAGTGCTCCAGCTTTAATCCTTTCCTATTAAAAGAAGAAAAAGAAAGTTAACTTTTTAGTCTGCGTTGTTTGACTTCACCTTTATCAAGGTGCCATCAACCAAAATGAATTCAATTAATCGAGGCAAAGGAAATAGAAATGTATTAAAGCCAACTGGTACCACATCCCTTAAGTGTTAAGTCTGCAGTCTTAAGCTGCAAGCCATAGACAGAGGTGGCCGGCTGTCTTCTGTGTTCTGTCGGCCTTGAGCACCAGCAGCGTGGCCGAATCGCTTTTAGTGAACAGCTATGAAAGCAACGGCGCAGAGATTTCATGCTTTAGCTAAGGGCCTGTTTTGTTGCAGGGCAAGCTTGTCTGACTTCAGATCTGCTTTACACAGGTGAGACTTGGCTGTGCTTTGTTTTTCTCCAAAGATCTCTTGGTTTTGTAACCTAACAGAAGCAAAAGCCACTTAAGCTAGATCAGGACAGAACCTCATGCGTTAGCAGACTCTCCTTTAGTGACCCGTGGGAGCATTTTGCTGTTGGCATTCACGCTCTCTCAAAAAAAACTGGAAAAGATTGTGCTGCTTGCGTTTGGTTCTCAAACCTGAAGATTTCTTGGAATGTACTGCTAGTGTGCTGAGACGATAAAAATGCACCGTTATATCTGAAATCTGGCTTTTCCATCTGCAAAGGGCTTCCCTCTCTGCCGCGCTGTGTAATTACATATTCATATACATTCTTATGAATTGACTAATGTTTTTTCTGCATTTATGTTGTTTTCAGAATACACAGAGGCTAATGCCCTGATTCCTAAGAACTCATCAGTAATTGTGAGAAGAATCCCTGTCGGAGGAGTTAAAGCTA
>NW_028114207.1:105000-160817 GCF_964289735.1 Phaethon aethereus | reverse complement strand
TTTCTGAATCGTTGACCTTTCAGCTCCAGTATCTACTAAAAATAAAAATTCTTCTTTTTGGGGACCTACTAATAGTTTTATCAAGGGCTCTGTTGATGTTGAGGTCCCCAGAAGATACAACCCCTAACACCCCTAATCCTCTTTGAACATTTTCTCATCCCATTCCCGTTTACGGCAGGTTTTCTGAACACGTCCCTTTTTGTTACAATAGTAACAGATGGGAATTGTGGGTCTGTCTTGATGAGATTGTCCCTGGGGTGGCTGTTCTGGTCTCTTATCTTTTTTTCTCTCCCAGCTGAGTCTTACTCCTCTGACTTTCCCTCACTGCTGCTACAAAAATTCTTGCCTCTGCTTCTTGTTTTTCTTCGTCCCTCCTGACATAAACCTTTTGAGCTTCTCTTAGTAATTCTTCCAACCCTCTCTCTTGCCAATCCTCTATCTCCACCCAGAGGTACTTCCCGTAAAGGATACAAAGACGCTCTGGGTGCTCAGTTTGGGATCCTCCCCTTAGAGTTGAATTCGACCCTGGGGCCGTAGGGGAAGTCATCAAATTTGGTGACGGTATTTGACGGGTAGCTGGATTATACGGGGGAGGTAAGTGATCTAGGGGGTCCCAATCCTTCTTTTCCTTTTCCATGTGTTGCTCCCCTACGGTCTTATTTTTCCCTACTCCTGTTTTAAGATGAAAAATGCCCACACAGGCCTTTATCCATAAACTAGCATACTCGCTCTCCTCTTGGCAAAACGGTTCCTTAGAATTTACATACAGGTTTAGCGCCTGACAAACCCAATCCTCAAATGACCCAAATACAGGCCAAAAAAAACGTGGGGTCTCAAGGGGTTCTTTGGCCATTTTACCATACAATATTTAACTAATTTCTCTTTTGTCTTCCCTTTTCCAGGGCCCTTATTATTCCAATGTTTTAACATTATTCCTAATGGAATCTCCGGAGGTATTTTTAGTAATTCGCTCCCTTTCTTCTGGTCCTGGGTTCTCGATTTCGTCTGACCCATCTAGGAATTTTTACTGTGGCAATTCCTACAGCCCTTGGTTACCAAGCAGAGTGTCTTGCAGGGGGTTTCAAACTTCTCACTCACCTATGGATCCTATAAAAATCGCTTCGGTCCTTTACCGGCCAAGTCCCTCGCGGGAGATTGGAACCGCGGTTAGAAGACCTCCACAATCGCTTCGGAACGAGGTTCCGTCTCAGTCACACTCTTACACACACAGGCAACCGAATCCCACCCAACCGAACGGTATACACCTTAAATACTTACGACTCCGTCGTCTTCGTTCGGATCTTCGCGCGCAGAATTACGGGCAAAATAAACTTCTGCAGCCGGCAAGGGAGCTCATAAAAAATCAAATTCTTTGCTTGCCCCTATTTGGGTTCAGGATGGTGTTAGTCCCGACCCGACCCGATCAGGAGCCACCAAATGGTGGGGCGCCCCTCCTAGATCAAGTCAGTATTCAGGAACCAAGACCATCCCGGACGAGTCCCCAGTTGTGATAAATGATTTAGTCCCAAACAGGATTCCAATTTAAGTTTGCAATTTATTAAACAAATAGAGGCAAGCAAACAGCGCTGGGTGCGTCGGGAGTCTCCGCTCCACCAAGACGCACACCTTCACTTCTTACAATTCCTTCCTTTATACTTCTCTAGGCTTCGTTTCTTGCCTTTCTCCGCCTTTTTCTTGGAAGATGACTCTTTCTTTAAGTACGTCACCACTTCCCCGGTCTGCGCATGCTTCATCTTTTTCTAGGTGGTCGTCCGGTGGTCGTTGGGAGGAAGATGCTCCTCTTCGTCAGTGCACTCTACATGACCTCTCTGTTTGTGCAGGCGCTCCGTTATTCTACTTATATTATGCTACCTTATTTGGCTATACATTTTCTTGACATTTCTGCGGTTATTTACAACACTGGTTTGCACTAGTATATCAGGAACTAACTTACATATCAGGAGGCTACATAAGTTACACATATCAAGGGAGTTACCCAAACTATACTTATCAGGAAGTTACATAAAGACTACCACTCCCCTGTTTATGGTCATGCCCTACATATATTCCTTTATTTCAATATAAATGACATTTGCTTCAAGCTTATATTCACTAGATTTTCTTTACACGAATCGCTCATTCCTCACAGTTTCAGGGACAATGGAGCTTTTCTTAGTAGCGGGAAGAGCAAGAAACCTCCACAAATTACAGCTGGGAAGGTTCTGTCTGGATGTGAGAAAAAATAATCCTCACTGAGAGGGTAGTCTTGTGCTGCAAGAGATCACCCAGAGGGAGTCTGGATTATCCCATGGCTTTGTGTTTCAAGGAGCAGCTGGTGAGGGTGGAGAGCCATCAGTGAAGGCATAGAAATGCCAGGGTGAGAGCTAGGTGGGAAAGCAAGATGGCTGTCAGCAAGCTGAAGGGAAAGAGGTGAGGCATGGGACAGTGTAGGGCAGCCTGCATAGAGATGGCCAAGGGTTCTAGCAAGACCGAGAGGTCCAAAAGGACTGAGGTCTTTGTCGTCTTGACTATAGCAGCTGTCTCTACCACCAGGGCCAGTGAGACAAAACTTTATTCTTCTCTTCTCAGAAACTGCCTTCCCAGGACCTGGGCTCAGGGTTTGGCCTTGCCTGCTTCATAAAACGAACCAAGGGTTTTCTCAGCATTACAGCCACCTGTGCAGTGCCCTTGCCTACCTGCAGTCACCGTCTCCAAGTATCTGCTCTAATGAGTCAATGAGGAGCCTTTGGCAGTAATGGGTCTCATTAAGTCCCATTAATGCTTCAAGGTATTTTGGGGTTTGCTTCTGGCTTTGACTTCTTGAGAGGTTTGTTCAGTCTTCTCCCAGTATCTGAGGTTCACGGACTGAGCCCCAAATACACCATGGGGCTCCTTAAAACACAGAAAGCCCTAACAAGTCATGCCTCTTCCTGTAACGTTCTCCACGTCTGCAAGACTCGTATAGCTAATCTGAGTTGTTTCATAGCGTGGTTAAGAAGGAAGATTTCAAAGTGCACCTAATAAAGTTATTTTTAATTTTAAAGGCGGTATTTTGTTAATTTCAGTTTAAAGAAGTGATAGAAGCATTATCCAACTGATATGGATCCTGAGTGTCAGGAGCGTCTCCTGAGGAGGTCTGGACAGGTAGGAAAAGCAGTCCCTTGAGATCTGACACTGGGTGGACAACCTTGCTCCTCACCTCCCCAGACTCCCCACCTGTCGTTGGCCACCTGGGATTTACATCACTTTCCCTTCATCAGACTTCTCTGAACTCTGGGAGCTGAATGTTAGAGCTCCATTGCACCATCTCCCACCCACTTTCCTTAGAGGACTGGCTGCACACAGGCACAGAAGGATGTTTCCCATTTGCAAGCAAAGCAAAGTAAAGCACGATCAAGTGTCTTAAGCAATAAAACACTCCTCAACCATATACTAAGTACAAGCTGCCTCTAATGAGGTCGCCTTTCTACAAGGGATGATCTTACGAGAAATGTTTTAGATAGATAGATAGATAAAGGTAGATACAATTAAAAGAGTTGGCTAAAGATACCGTTATACTACTGAAAGACAGGCAGGCTTTTAGTCCCTGAAGCTCAAAGCAGCAGTGTGGGTGGGAAGTATCTGAATGAACAAAGAGTAAGGGAAGGAGAACAATGGAAAGGGCCTTTGTCTAGACAGTCTGCTGAAAACATTACTTCAGAAATGGTCATTGTATCAGCACAGGTGAAAATATATGAAAGATTAGAATTATTAACTACAAAAGACATTAACCACTTGATCCAGTGTGGCCTGGCAGCAAAGGCAGCCAGCAGTGTCCTGACGTGTATAAAGAGGAGCCTCGCCAAAAGAGTGAGGGAAGTGGTTGTCTCCCCATGCTCATTGCTTGTTAGACCACCTGTAACCAATTATATCCAGTTTTAGGGCCCCAGTTCAGGTGTACTGATCTGGCTGGGATGGGGTTACCTTCCTTCATAGCAGCCTGTGTGGTGCTATGTTTTGCATTTGTGCCTTAAACAGTGTTGATAACACACCAGTGTTCTGGCTATTGCTGAGCAGTGTTTGCACAGTGTCAAGGCCGCCTCTGCTCCCTCCCAGTGAGTGGGCTGCAGATGGGCAAGAACAGCTGACCCCAACTGACCAAAGGGATATTCTCTAACGTACGACATTGTGCTGAGCAATAAAAGCTGGGACAGAGGAAGAAGGAACTAGAATTTTTTTGTTACAGGAATCACTTCCTAGTTCACATGCAATCCATTGCATAGCATTAGTAAAAGGCCTTAGACCTTCATGAGCGGTGAACTTTCACCTAGCTACTGATGAAGTTCTACTGAACTCTTACTTAGTCGCGTGAGGGAAGGCCCTGAAACTGGTGTAAATTAGAAAGATAAGATAGCCACATCCATCAGCAGAGGTTGCCTCATCGAGAAACGAAAAAGAACGGCCCGCTTGGAGACAGTGAAAGGATCCAATGAGGAAAAAGGAGACCCCAGACCCAAATACTCCAACTGGACTAAACTGTCTCACAAGGGGAGGGGAGCTTAGACTGTAAGGGTATGATTGTCCAGAGAGTCTCTGGTTCAGGGTCCGTCTCCAGAGGCACTCAGCTCAAGCTGTTCTTCACCACTGTACTGCTTAATAAATTCAACTGGTATACGTCATGTCAGAGATTCTGCTTCAGGAAACCTAGGGTTGAGCCTGAGGGAAGAGAAAGCACCCAAGAGAGACTCTGTGTGTGTGTGTGTGTGTGTGTGTGTAGAGTCGAAAGGCGCACACGTCGGCTCACTGGAGTCTCCTGCTGCAAAGGGACTCCAGACCCAGCAGTTAAAGTCTCGGGTGGTGTGTGTGCAACTCCTTGATTGGTGTGTGAATGCTCAGGCAGCGGCTTCTCCATTAACGTTTTTTCATTCAAAGAGTCTTCTGTGTGGAGACTGGCTGGGCATCATTTTTGCTTGTGGGAGGTGGTGAGTGGTTGCCTTTGCGTTGCTTGTTATTATTATTGCTTGTTGATTTTTAAAAAATCTCTTTCTTTCACCTGCTAAGCTGTCTTTATCTTGACCCACAACTTTCCGTGCTTTATTTCTTCCTGTTCTCTCTCCTGTCCCAGTGGGGAAGGGGAGGAAAGAGTGAGCGGCTGCGTGGCTGCCGGGCTATTGGCCAGAGTCAATCCACCACATCAAGGAAGACGTTGACAACTGGGAGTGACTTCAGTGGGAGGCTGCCAAGATGCGCAGGGGCTGCAGCACTTGCCTGGGGAGCAGAAACTGAGGGAAAGGGCTGCCTTCGGCCTGGGAAAGGGAAGGTCTGGGGAACCTCATAGCAGCCAGCCAGTCCCTGCAGGGAGGTTTTCAGGAAGATGGAGCCAGTCTTGTCACCGTGGTGCTTGGCAGGACGATAATAGACGATAGTCAAATGTTGAAATAAGGAATGTTGAGGCTGGAGATAGGGACAATCTTTCTCTCCATAAGGGCATCCAAACATTGAAGCAGGTTTCCCAGAGATGTTTTCCTGTCTTTGTCCTTGGACATTTTCCAGCCCCCATGTGGCAAAGCCTTGAGCAAAGTGGTCTGACTCCGTAGCCGATTCTGCTGTGAGCATGAGGTTGGACTGGAGACCTACTGAGGTCCCATTCAGGAGAGTGGAAAACTAAATGATGCTGTGGTTCCTTCCTCTCTAGGTGTGCCCTTGATGACAGTAGGGAAAGCTGTCAGGTTCCCCGTGACCATGGAAGTAAGTCAGATGCTGGCATAGTCAGATCAGCTGAAGTTGTCTTCTCCTCCTCCAGGCAGTGTTGCTCAGATGCAGGACTGCTTCACAGGTATCCCCAAACAGCCCTGGTTATTTCCTTTGCTTCACCATTCATTCCCTTTTCATTCTTTTCCCACCTCTCAAGTCCTGCTCTTTAACCATCCTTATCCCCACCCATGCAAAAAGCCAAGGACTTTTCACTGTTTATCCAGTGGCCCTGCATTTGCTCACTTTGAACCTTCCTTTGGTGTCTCTGAGGTGGTTACTGTGGTGCTTTCTACCTCGCATTGCAACTCAACTTAACGCTAGTACTCTTTTCTTCTCTGTAGTGTCCTGCAGCTACTTAAGTTCTGATCTTGTTAGAGGCACCACGACTCAGGATGGCCGTTGGCACGCATACTTTAAAAGCTGGACTGTTGGAGGTTCAGTCCAGAGGGACCTTGGCACACCTGGGATTTGGCCAGCAGAAACCTCAAGGTTTTGAAGGAAAAGCTCAGAAACAACTCCATGCAGCAGCATGGACAGGGACCTGACTGACTAAGGGAACTGTGACAATGCCATATGAGTCAGTGGTTCTCACATTTCGAAAGGAGAGTGGAGTGTCTGGAGGAGGTCTGCCAACTTGAAGTGAAGGGCCTAAAGGATGAGCTGTGGGGAGAGTCTGAGGGAGCTGGGTGTCTGTAGCCTGCTGAAGTGGAGGCACGGGTTTACCTAGCAAGAGCCTGCACCTGCCTGGAGGGATAACGGAGCCAACCTGTTCTCTGCAGTCACCATTGATACGACAGAAGGAACAGCCACAAGCTGCCTCTTGGGAGCTTTAGGCTGAACCTCAGGAAAAATAAAATGGACTAGGAGGAGCGTTGCCATGATCTCCACCTTTGGAGCTCTTCAAGTTTCAGCGCCGCAAAGTCACGGCCAGCCTGGAGGCTGGACTAGAGACCCCCTCGCAGCAGTCTCTTTCCCAACAGGCCTGTGCCTTGCCACATGTCATATGAGAAGAGACTAAGCTGGAGGAGAGGGTCTCTACATCACAGGACAATTCAGGGTGGAAGGAGGGTCAGGAGGTCTCTAGAGTTGCACTGGCTCCAAGCAGGGCCAGCTCTGAGGTCAGACCAGCTTGCTCGCTAAATGCCAGAATCCGGAGAAAGAGTTTACACATGAACCAGGCATCTGTGCCGCCGTTACAGAAATGGAGACAAGGCCTTTGACCAGCTCCCTGAACACAGCTATTGGTACGTCATGCCCCCTGAGAACATCCATCCTCCCGGGAACATCCATCTTCTTGTCCAAAGGAGTGGGATCCTTATGCAACTATCCTGCCATATCTCCAGACCATGGGGTGCTTTACACTGTAAACAGAACTGAAGGAAAGCCTCTGACTTGGGTACGGTCAACTGAATTGCTAAAAGAGGGCAAGATGGAGGGATCTCAGAGCTTCCAGGTTCTTCCTGAAGATAGAAGGCCTCAGATATAGGAACAGAAGATAACAGTTTTGAACTAGCCTAGGCTTTAGATCATTTCACATGTGATGGCTCTGCTCCATCCTTTCAGTCATTGGCACCCAGAAACCTCATCTGCTTTTCCTTCCTCTCCTCCCAAAAGCTGATCAAGTGATGGGAAGAAAGGAAGGAGAAAGGCCCTAGGCCTCTGTGACTCACCTGGGCTCTGGCACTTGGAGGGCCACAGTGTCATCCATTGTACACCCCATAAAGAATCAAGCTGGGAAGTGACTCTTCACGTACAAGTGAACAAGGTCGATGGACAGGCAAGGCTATGTCTGGAGACCAGTACACCTAGAGCATCGATCAAGCTGGGGCTGAAACTCAGGCCTGGTCTTCAATGGTCTCCTGGGCCCATGGACAGAGGTGTGGATGGAGGCCCCAGGTGAGGCTGATTAGGGTCCTGAAGGCCTGTGGATGCTCTCAGGGCCCTGACACTGCCCCCATGGGATCCCACCTGCCAGTGCCCTCAATAGGCCAAGTTCTCATTCCCGCATGTGCAGGGTCTGTGCTCGGCTACTCTCCTTCCCCGCTTCTGTGCAGATCTGGGAGACCACAGTTTCATGCTGACTACAACCAAGGCTGAAACTGGTCTTCCCATCCCTGACCAACTTTTCCTCTTTTGGGAGTACAAGGTCCAGGTGAGCCTCAGACTGGGTGGCACAGTTAGAAGCTGACCCACACACAAGATCCCGCCTAACCTGTTGCATGTCCCATAGAGAACATCCACACATCTGACCTGCTCTGGTAGCAAGCAGGGCATCCTCCACTTCTCGCCTTCCCTGTTAGTCTCGCCTAAAGATGTTGTATCTCCGTCAGTCACAAAAGCTGTGGGAGCTGTCCTTTTCCATCTTGACTCTTGCTCCCCTAACGTCACAGCTTTGCGATGGCATGTTGTCCTCCTGCTGTCTGTGCTCCAGGCTGTGGGCTTTGGTGCACATTAGGCCTGTAGCACCTCAGATGTGGCACCAGGGCCAAGGGCAGATTTGTCACATGGACACCTGATACCAAAAGATTGGCCCTCTTTGTGTGGAAAGGCTTCACAGCCGATGTGTGCTGGAGTGGATGGCAGGAGGCAACATAATGATGAAGGAGGTTCTCACAACGAGAGCAAAAGCTGCAGTCCCCAAGACCAGACAGAAAACGGCCTTGGGCTGTGCAGCCCTGGCAGGAGAGGGGTTTGTTGTCCCAGGTGACACTTGCAGCAATGCGTGGGGCCTGTGACAGAGGTGAAGCCGATCTCCAAGAAGGACAAGCTGCTGCTGAGAAAGTCCCCGGGGGAGGACAGCCTGTCATCCAGCCACACTGTGGACATCATGCTGGGGGCTGACTGGCTAGATAGCAGCTCTGCAGAGAAGTACCTTAGGGTCCTGGAGGGCAAGCAGCTGAGCATGAGCCAGCCATGCAGCCTCGCAGCAAAGGCCAGCAGCCTCCTGGGCTGCATTAGGAAAAGCATTGCCGGCAGATGGAGGGAAGTTAACCTTCTCCTCCACTGAGCACCGGTGGGCCACATCTGGAGTGCTGTGTCCAGTGCTGGGCTCCCCAGTGCAAGAAAGTTGTTGACCTGCTAAAGCAAGGCTATCAAAGGGCCACAAAGCTGATTTAAGGGACCGCAGCATCTTCCATAGGACGGAAGGCTGAGAGGTCTGGGACCGTTAAGCCTGGAGAAAAAATTGCTCAGGAGTGTGGAGTAATAAGGCACGGACTGTGGCAGGGCTTCAGGCCAAAGACCTTTATTGTTAGCGTAGCGTGCTTTTTATACAAATACAGCCCGTTCACGCACCTAAAAGTGCTACCCGGTTGGCTATTGCTTTAAGTCCACGCGACTCTCACAGAGGCAGGATTGGTCGCCTCTGTATGTCCACGCGCTCCTTTGCTTCTTCTTAGTTGTTTACCACAGCTCCTTCTCTTCAAGGTTGAGCCCTGCAGGTGTCCGGCTGTTTACCAGCTTCTCAATGCCACAGCTCCTTCTCCTTAAGGTCGAGCCATGCAGGGTGATCCCAATATCAACCCCTTTTTGTTTATCTATAAACAAAACCTGATGGTTCATTCGCAACCCGAGGACTGTGAGGAAGATGGACCATGTGTACATTCTTCTATCGTCCTGCACCACGAACTCAGCCCAGCAGTCGGTAGGTGCCAGCTTTACGTGGGCGTCCCCACGGAGGCAACAGTGGCCTTGCCGTACACCGGCCCACTGCCCTTTGGGAAATCCTGGTATTTATACATTTGCAGAGGAACGAGTTTCGACACACGTGGCCAGCGAGTGTCAGAACACGCCTTGGTTGCCACCTTTCAACACAGAGAGCCTATGGCATACGCGCCCGCTGGCCAGACGTGCTGCACGTGCCCCAGCCACCCTGTCTGTTGGTTCGTAGGCTTTGTTCACGCGGCATATTACCATAATCCAGCAGTCACATATCAACCATGCTCAAGCCAATAGCAGAATGTTATAAGGCAAACAAAATTGTGAATTGTGCTTTATATTCCTCCGTTACTGCATGTCTTCCCCATCCTCCCCTAACCTTGATCAACTTTCTTATCTCTTGGGCTGTTTTCTCTCACCCAGCATAGTATCTGTTTCTTACCCAGCCATCCATTTTCTGATATTCTAACTGCAGTTTTCTCACAGGCCAAAATTCCATCTGTTAACCCCTCCGTATGTATACGATAATTGGCGATAATTTCCATTTCTGCCGACAAGCTAACTATTGCTTTTTCTAGCTGAGATAAACGTCTGAGTCCCAAACAGGATTCCAATTGAAGTTTACAATGTATTACATTATATACATTAACCACTCTGCTAGACTTAGGCTTGCGGTCATACAAGGATACGTAGGACAGAAGGTTACACTTCATCACACGAATCAGATGAACATATTTCACATAGCTGTACTACTCCTCGTGATGGGAAAAGCGCCCGTACAAAGCTATGATAACCTTTATTATATCTCACCAAGGGATTTGTAGTTATAGAGTGCTTTGCCCTAAAATCTTTCCATGTTCCTCTAATGATACCGCTAATTTCAGTCTGATTAATTATCTGTGTTATAAATGATTTAGTCCCAAACAGGATTCCAATTCAAATGTACAATTTATTAAGCGAATAGAGGCAAGCAAACAGCGCTGGGTGCGCCGGGAGTCTCCACTCCACCAAGACGCACGCGGTTCAGCTCCTGTTCCTGGTTTATAACCTGTCCGTTAATACATATTCATGAACAGGCGTGTCTTCTTCGGCGCATGCCCTCTTCTCCTTCTAGGATCTTCTCGAATCTTCCTCAGCGTGATCCTGTTCGCTAATACATTTTCATGAATAGGCGTGTCTGCTAATACATATTAATGAACAGGCGTGTCTTCTTCAGCGCGTGCCCTCTTCTCCTGCTAGAGTCTTCTTGAATTTTCCTCGGCGTGCCCCCAGGATGACCCCAAACCGTATGCATGCACTTTCTTTACACAATACTATGCGGTCAGTGGTCAAACTGGTTTGAGCTGATATACCAGCCAAGTAGTTTAACTTTCTCCTGTAAAATACCCCTTTTTATGGTGCAGGAGAAATCCATAAAAGTCCAGAAGGTTACACTTCATCACACGAATCAGATGAACATATTTCACAATCCCCCATCTTTTTCTTTATAGTATTGATTCGTGTTTTCGTTTCCAACTGAGTACTGCAGATATCTGCATTCCTTGTATAACCGAGTAGATTAATCTAGTAACAATTCCCCACATATCCCCAATACAACTATCCCGATTTTAGTAAGCCAATCACCACCCATAAAATCTCCCCAAAATCCTCCTAGATTGATTCCATTCCAAGTTTATCTCTCAGGAGGCCATTCGTTATACACCTGGACTCCTAGTCGCTCTCCCTAATTTATGGGTAACAGGAAAAAACTAGGTTTTATTGTTGATTACACGTACGGGCTGTACAATTAGAAAAGGTCCTCAGTTTTCCCATTTTTCTGGGGTAAACCCCAGCTGGACTTGTTCCAATATTGACTACAGTTATTTGCCGTAGTCAGAGTCAAGGAACTCACCCCAAGTAGAACTAGAAGAGGTCCGGTCAGGGCCATAGTGGTCGGCGGTCACAGCCCAAAGGGGTTGCAGCCCTTGGCAGACCCTTTTTAAGCCGCAACACCAGTTCCCCTCCGGTCTTGCCCTCTTCCTTCCTTTAAGGGGGTGCTTTCTTAGTACCCAAATTAATTGAGCACTGCTTGTGAAGGCCAGAGCTTTGCTAGATCAGTGGTTTGTCCAGACCTGAGCACTTGCCCGAGCCTGGCGATCCTCTTTATTTGCAAGGCTTTATGGCTACAGAAAACTGCCAGTTAGCCTGCAGTTCTTACAAATAAACACCACCTTCTACACCAAGGACAAATTCTAGTTCCAGCTCCTTTTTCCTGTTCTTCTTTTGCCAACAACTCCTTCCGATGATACTCGTTTGGAGTACCCATTGTTGTTTCCTATTACCCTTTCCCATTGTTTTCCAAACTTGGGGATTACTTATATTGCTCTCCATAGCTTCCCATGGCCATCGTTCACCTCGATTTGTTCCACCACAAACGTAACAATTAGTTATATTCAATGACTTAGCAATGTTTTCAGCAAGATTTACAAGTAGATTTTTAGCAACTGTGGGAATTTCATGTTTCACTCCTGTTTCTATTACAGGAGTAGCCGCAATAAAATTCCCACAGCAATTTAGTCAGATGTGACCTTCCACTCCTTCCCTGGACCTTTCACTCGTGACACATGTGTCCATCCTTTTTCAGCAGTTCTCACAGCTGTTTCTGTAGTGAATAAAACAAGGAAAGGTCCTTCCCAGAGGGGAGATAGGTTTCCTTCTTTCCATGTTTTTATCAGAATTTTATCTCCTGGTTCTAACTGATGAATTGCAAATCCTAAAGGTGGTGTTTGGGCCACCATCCCAATCTCTCTTCATTCTTTTAATCTTTTTCCAATGGTAATTATATCTTGTTGGATACTATGATCCTCAATTACATTGTTCCCCAGAGGCATTCCTTGAAAATAAGGCATGCCATAGAACATTTCATATGGCGATATTCCAGTCTCACTGTGTGTTTTTGTTAAGTGCCAATGGTAAACATTTCGTCCAGGGCATTTGTGTCTCAATCATTAATTTAGCCAATTGTTGTTTTATTGTTTGATTCATTCTTTCTACCTTCCCCGAGCTTTGTGGGTGCCACAGAGTGTGGTATTCCCACTGAATACCTAATGATTGACATAATACTTTCTCAAAAGGTCTGTAAGCTGTTTTTCTCCCTCCCGTGGCTGCTTGTCGAAACACTGTCTTATTTACCTTTTGACAAATTAAGCAACCTTGTGTAATTTGCTTTGCTATTTCAAAAATTCCAATACAACCAAATTGTTTAAGAAAATGATCACTTAACGCTTTTGTACCCCAATGTGTTTGTGCATGCAAACGTTCTAATAATCGCCTGGTGTAGGCTTTTGGCAGCATTTCTCGCCCATCGGGCAGTGCCCATTTTCCTTGTTCTATTTAGCTCCTATTTTCTTCAATTTTGTTTGTCCTTCTGGGGTAAACTCCTTCTCTCTTTCCTCTCGTCCTTTGCTGGTGTCCTCCTTTGTTTGTATGACATTAATTTTGGCAACTTTAGTCCTCAAGGCTGCTTCCTGGGCCTCTTTAGCTGCTAAGTTATTTCCTCTAATTCGGTAATCACCAAAAGTCCCTTTTGGTCTCCCCTCACATGTACCACTGCTATCTCCTTTGGTTCTCTTAACGCCTTCAAAATCTTTCCTATTAATTCTTGATGTATTAAATTCCTCCCGTGAGTATTAATCAAACCTCTTTCTTCCCAAATTTTTCCAAAAGTGTGGACCACCCCATATGCGTATTTAGAATCTGTAAATACAGTCCCGCTTCTTCCTTTTAATAATTCCAGGGCCCTACATAGCGCATACAGCTCACAAGCCTGAGCTGACCATGATGGACTAAGAGGTCCTGATTCCACAATTTCTAAGTCCTTATTAATTATTGCATATCCCGATTTTCTCTTCCCTTCTACCACTCGGGAGGAGCCATCTATAAACAGCGCTTCTCCATTTTACAACTCAGCATCTCTTAGATCTGGTCTCACCTTAGTCTGGGTCTCAATTACCTCTAAACAGTTATGTTGTAATTCCTCTGATGGTTCTCCAAACAAAAATTGTGCTGGACTCTGAGCAGAAGTCACCCTCAGTTCTAAGTCAGGGGAGTCTATTAGTATTGCTTCATACTTTAGGGTCCGGCTGTCCGTTAACCATTTTTCCGCTTCTTGTTGTAAAACATTTCTGACATTGTGTGGGGTATACACTTTTAAAGGAGCACTAAAGGTAATCTTCCTAACTTCCTCTATTAATAATGCTGTAGCAACCAAAGCTTGGAGACAAGCAGGCCATGCTCTGCTTACTGGATCAAGTAACTTAGAACAATGCCCCATGGGTTTTTTGGATTCCTGCCCAGTCTTGAGTAAGAACTCCATATGCTGTCTGGCTTGATGTATTCACAAAGAGATAGAAAGGTTTTTCTAGATCTGGGAGGCTCAATACAGGTGCTTGTATTAATGCCCTTTTTACTTCCTCAAATCTCTGATCATCTTCAATAAACCACTTAAGTTGGTTATTAGTTAATTTTTCATATAAGAATTTTACTTTATCACTATAATTTTCAAGCCATGGTCTACAATATCCTAATAATCCCAGTATTTGCCTAATTTCCGTTTTAGTCTGTGGGGGTCTTAAGGATAGAATCCCAGATACCCTATCAGGATCTAACTTCTTCCTTCCCTTACTCAGCCAATGTCCTAAATATTTTACTTCTTGTTCTACAAACTGTAGCTTTGATCGGGACACCTTTAATCCCTTTTCCCCTGGAAAATTTAACAATTTAATGGTGGCTTTTCGGATCCCCTCTTCAGTTTCTCCTGCTACTAATGAATCGTCCACATATTGCAATAATTTTACCTCCTTAGGTATTGTGAAATCTTGTAGAATTGTTTCTAAAGTTTGTCCAAATAGATTTGGTGACTCCGTAAACCCTTGTGGTAACACAGTCCATCTTAATTGTTGTTTTTGTCCTGTTTCGGGGTCCTCCCACTCAAAGGCAAAATAATCTCTGGATGCCTCATCCAGAGGACAGGCCCAAAAAGCATCTTTCAAATCTATTACACTATACCAAGTATGTTTGGGAGATATATGACTCAATAAAGTATAAGGATTTGCCACCACAGGGAATTTAGTGATTGTTCGCTGATTTACAGCTCTTAAGTCCTGCACCATCCTGTATGACCCATCCGGCTTTTTTACGGGAAGAATGGGCGTGTTACGAGGTGACATACATGGTTCTAGGGTTCCTTTTCCCAAAAGTCTGTCAACTACAGGTTTTAATCCTTTTCGACCCTCCATAGGTATAGGGTATAGCTTGATTCTAATTGGGCGGTGCGGATCTATTATTTGAATGCTTATGGGGTCCATTTTGTCTTTCCAGTTTCCCCTTCCTTATACCACACTGAGGGGTTAATAGCTTCTTCATCCTCTTGTGTTAAAGTGTATAATTTAATCTGCAATTTGTCCCCTTGACTCTGAATGCTCAAGTTTAACTTCAAAATCAAATCCCTTCCTAATAAATTGTATTCCGCTTCAGGGAGCAAAAGTAAATCATTAAGACAAATTTTCTTTTCTGTTTCTACTTCTACATCTTTCAATATATTTACTTTAAAAGGCTCTCCTTTTGCTCCTGCTACTGACACGTAACTCTTCCCTTTTTCTATTCCTTTTGGAAGTTTTTGAATGGTTGACTTTTCGGCCCCTGTATCCACTAAAAATAAAACTTCCTCTTTATGGGGACCAATCAATAATTTTATCAAGGGCTCTGTTGATGTTGAAGTCCCCAGAAGATAGAGCCCCCGACACCCCTAATCTTCTTTGAACATCTTCTCATCTTGTTCCCGCTGACGGCAGTTCTTCTGAACATGTCCCCTCTTGTTACAGTAGTAACAGACGGGAATTGTAAATCTTCCTCGATAAGGCTGTCCCCAGGGTGTCTGCTCTATTCTTTTTTCCCTTTTCTCTCCAGGAGTCGTCTTATTTTTCTGACTTTCCCTTACTGCTGCTACAAAAATTTTTGCTTTTGCTTTTTGTTTTTCTTCGTCCCTCCTAACATAGACTTTCTGGGCTTCTCTAAGTAACTCCTCTAATCCTCTTTCTTGCCAATCCTCCAATTTTTCTAATTTCCTTCTTATATCCCCCCAGGATTTAGCTACAAATTGTGTTCTAAGGAGTGCGGTCCCAGCCACTGTATTCGGATCAATTCCAGAATACATTGGTAGGTTTTTCCTCAACCTCTCCAACCATTCTGTTGGAGATTCGTCTTTCCCTTGTTGTTCATTAAATGCTTTAGTAATGTTTTGCCCTCGGGGAACCGCTTCCCTTATTCCCTGTATGATTAACGTTCTCAAATCCCTCATATTTTGTCTTCCTGGGGGTTGTTGATGATCCCAGTGGGGATCCACATTTGGCCATTTCTGATCTCCCGGGGGTCCTGCCTGACTCTGTCTTTCCCAAATTCTCATTCCAGCTTGTCTAATCATTCCCCTTTCCTCAACAGTGAATAGGATCCCTAAAATGGACTGTATTTCTTCCCAGGTATAAGTATTGGGGCCTAGGAATTGGTCCAATTTTTCAGCTACTCCGAGGGGATCATCTAATAGGGTCCCCATTTCTTTCTTGAAATTTCTTACGTCTGTGGTATTTAACGGGACTGCCACAAACCCGATGCCTCCCTGATTGCCTCCGAGGGGTACTTCTCGTAAGGGATATAGAGAAGCTCCCTCAGATACAGCAGTCCTACTTCTCGTACATGCAGCCGGAGGTCGATCTAATTCCGGTGCTGTTGGTGGTGGAGACAGGGGCTACGGTGGTACAGAGAGAGGTACTACGGCCACCGGAGGGGGAGCCGCCGCCGGAGATGGATTATTAGAACATGGAGGCGGTAGGTTATCCAGTGGCTCCCATTTATCATCTTTTTCCTTTTCACTTTTCCCCTCTTCTTCTTCCTCAAACTTTTCATCTGTTTTTAATGTAAGTATTGAGGCTGGAAAAGAACGTAAAGTTCTGTCCCATAATCCTGCATAATCACTTTCCTCCTGACTAAAAGGTTCCTTTGAATTAACATATATATTTAAGGCCTGGCAGACCCAGTCTTCAAAAGATCCAAAAGCGGGCCAAAAGACATGTGGTCTCAAACGTTCTTTTGGCCATTCTACCATACAATATTGAACTAATTTTAATTTACTTTTTCCTTTTCTGGGGCCCCTATCATTCCAATTTTCAATCATTATTCCTAATGGACTCTCCGGAGGTATTTCTAGTAATTCGCTCCCTTTCTTGTGGTCCTGGGGTCTCGATTTCGTCTGACCCATCTAGGAATTTTTACTGTGGCAATTCCTACAGCCCTTGGCTACCAGTAAGAGTGTCTTGCAGGGGGTTTAGGACCTATCACCCACCCACGAATCCTATAAGAATCGCTTCGGTCCTTCACCGGCCAAGTCCCTCGCGGGAGATTGGAACCGCGGTTAGAAGGCCTCCACAATCGCTTCGGAACTAGCTTCCGTCTCAGTCACACTCTTACACACACAGGCAACCGAATCCTACCCAACCGAACGGTATACACCTTAAATACTTACGACTCCGTCGTCTTCGTTCGGATCTTCGCGCGCAGAATTACGGGCAAAATAAACTGCTGCAGCCGGCAAGGGAGCTCATAAAAAATCAAATTCTTTGCTTGCCCCTATTCGGGTTCAGGATGGCGTTAGTCCCGACCCGACCCGATCAGGAGCCACCAAAAGGTGGGGCGCCCCTCCTAGATCAAGTCAGAATTCAGGAACCAAGACCATCCCGGACGAGCCCCCAATTGTTATAAATGATTTCGTCCCAAACACGATTCCAATTCAAATTTACAATTTATTAAGCGAATAGAGGCAAGCAAACAGCGCTGGGTGCGCCGGGAGTCTCTGCTCCACCAAGACGCACGCGGTTCAGTTCCTGTTCCTGGTTTATATCCTCTCCGTTAATACATATTCATGAATAGGCGTGTCTTCTTCGGCGCATGCCCTCTTCTCCTGCTAGAGTCTTCTCGAATCTTCCTCGGCGTGCCCCCAGGATGACCCCAAACCTTATGCATGCACTTTCTTTACACAATACTATGCGGTCAGTGGTCAAACTGGTTTGAGCTGATATACGAGCCAAGTAGTTTAACCTTCTCCTGTAAAACACCCCTTTTTATGGTGCAGGAGAAATCCATAAAAGTCCAGAAGATTACACTTCATCACACGAATCAGATGAACATATTTCACACCTCTAAGTATGGATCTGCATGTGGCCCACAATCTAGTAATGTTTCTTGCATATGGACCACCCCTGATCATAAAAGACGTTTTAAACAATGGGTGAAGAGACCCCATTATACCATGTCATTGGAACCAGACAGGCTATGGAATTGTATAAACAAGATAAATTGTTACAATATGGATGATTATCTATGGATACCGTTTGCCTCAGACCTCCATCACGCCTTAAGAAGTATATGCCTGTGCCACAAGTACAGTGCTCCAATCCCTAGCTTACAGACAGCATGTCCGATAGAATCCTCTAAACACATGGCTAGTAAATGTAGGATTCCTTCCCAACATTATAAAAAACGGATGCAAGACTCATGAGCCAGTAGTAAAGAGCACAAGTACCACTCTAATGTATCCTGCACTGCTTGAGACCGTATGGGTATGTTCTAATGAAGAGATATCAGATTACAGTCAACCCTATTGGGATGGGTTAGAATGCACTTTAGGAATTCCACAAGTTTATCTCCCATAATAGCTTTTAATCATACTCAGGAGTCATTCACTGTAGTCATTAATGAAACCAAGAGGGTACAGAACAAAGAGAAATGTATTGCCCTCCGTGTCACGGCCAAGCTATTATACAGCAGGGATGAGAGTAAGCTTAGCAATGGGATTGTTTTGGACTTCTTCAGCTGTGATAATTGAAAATTGATTATATCTAGAAAATCTACCATGGCAAGGAGAGACTCTAGCTAATTGTATGCAGCCAGCCAGCAAGGCTAAGCAACACCCAGCTTGTACCCACGAGCAGCCTCACAGATGACTTTAGAAAATCAATTAGCATTGAATATGGTACTACTAAAGGAGAACAGCGTTTGTGGATGGCTGAATAACACCTATCCTGGCAAAACCTGCTGTCAATTCCAAATGTGTCCGCTACTCTGCATCAAGCTAGAGATGAAATGCAAAAAACTGTGGACCAAACCCATGAGCTCAATGAGAAGATGAAACCAAGCAACTGGCAATGAACAAGGTGGATTTAAAATATTTTCAGTTGGCTCAGATTAAAAGTTAGTGGATGGGATCATAGTCTAACCCAGTATGTATTAATGTTTATCATAATGATTGTTATTGTCCGTATTTGATTGTCACGTGTGAAATCTATGATAACTAGAGCTGTAACCATGCGTGTTAAGAGGATCCACATCTATGATCCTGAATACATCCCTTTAATACCATCCCCTATTATAAATTGCGACGAGCGAGGGAAGGCAAGCAGTCGACTCAATATGAGTGATAAGGCAAGCTTCAACTTTATTGCAAAACCTTACACATATTTATACACTAAGTTCTACCTTATGCATACTTGTCTTACAATCATTGGCTTAGCCCTAAAGATTGCATTATCATACTCCTCCTACTTGCGGTTACTGCTACGTGGTCCGGGTTCCATCCTGTTTTTCTTATACAGTGCTGCTTCTTAGCTGTTTACCACAGCTCCTTCTCCTCAAGGCCGAGCCCTGCAGATGTCCAGCTGTTTACCAGCTTCCCAATGCCACAGCTCCCTCTTCTCAAGGCCGAGCCGTGCAGATATCTAGCTGTTTACCAGCTTCTCAATGCTGCAGCTCCTTCTCCTTAAGGTCGAGCCGTGCAGAGTGATCCCAACAATAAATTACCAACCAACAAGAGAGGATGAAAACACAGGAAGGAGAGATGAATGCCTCGACCCACCTAAATACAAATTACACAATGTTCCTCTTAGTGAGTTGTGACTAAGGTCACAGGGTGGATAATGGGGGAAACCACTGTGGGTCTGTAGGGAGTAGCAGGGTTTGACTGGAGCAACACGCTCCTCTTCAAAAGCAACCCTGATGGGTTGCAGTCAGACAGTCTCATAACTGACTATTGTTGAGTGATGTCTGGGATGAGGCGAAAGCCTTGCAGCCTGATGTTCTACGGCAAGGCCACAAAGACCTCCATCAAACGTGAGTAAGCTGACCATTATTAATAACTGAAATTCTTATTAACTATTCATTCCTATTGATCGATGCTATTTGAGTTATATAGTATCTATCGGTCTACAACAAATAAATGAATAAAAAATTAATGAACTGATTAAGTTTTTATTAATCAAATTAGTCTAAATCAATCATTAATAATTACTTATTAATAACAGTCGTTACCTATTAAGATCGATTATTTTATTTATTAGTATTTTGTGGTACTGCATTAACACTACTGTCCTCCAGTTACTTATCATGTATTTTTTTTTCTTTATCATCACTCTGATTTACTGTTGTAATTATCTACTATCAATTCATCATTATTAATTATCATTAATTACACGTGCTACACGACGGCTCTGTTCCTCACCTAGAACTTGTTATCAGTAAAGTAGTTCCTTATTAACGTGATCTTAATCCACTGGATGTTAATTCCAGTAAATATTAATCTGTATTGCTCTATCGCTAATCATTACTTCGTATATTAATTACCGGTTAATGAATTATTTATTACATTCATTAACCATAGGTCGGTATATGTTAATCCATCAAGAATTAGCAGAGAGTGCCAGATCAGCATTTGTCCTAAACCTGCTCTCCCCACTCCCTCCTCCCAAACCGCCCGCCTGCCCTCACCCCGGAGAGTTCTGTGTCAAGACACCCACACGCACCCTGCACACCCCCCGTTTCTTTTTGATTGTCATTTTTTTAGCTATTTATTTATCTAGCCTCCCTCCCCCTTACCTTTTCTTACTCTTCTCTCTCACCACCGGGGACCGGGGACCGGGGACCAGGCAGAGGCGGCGGTGCCCAGCCCCAGCCGCCCGCCCTCCCCACCCCACCGCAGCGAGCCCCATTGCTACAAGGCCGCCAGAAGTTAATCTGCTTATGTGTAAACGTGGTGGCAGCTGAGGTATGTTTAAGAATACTGGTAAGTGTTGCTAGAAACCTACAAATATTTTCCGGGTGTTAACCGCGGGGTGCCAGCTTTGTGGGCCTACCACCCAGCACCCAGCTCTGCGCAGGTCTGGAATAAACCGGTATCTCGTCTCGGTGTGTGAGACTGGCCTATCGCACGCCGGGAAACGAAACCGCCTTTTCGGACACCACCATCAGCAAAGCAGCGACCCCGCTTTGCCTGAGGCTGCTGGGCCTGTCCTCTGGGCGCTGCTCACCACTGGAACGCATCCCGCTGGCGACGGACACGCCGACGGCCGCTAGCGAGAGGCGCGGCCCACCTCTCCGGCAGCCGGAGCCCGGCCTCGGGGACGCAGGTCTCTGCCCAGGCCGAGGCACGGGGCTGCTGCTTTCCCAGGGACGGCTTCAACCGGGAGCCGAGCCGAGCACATCGCCCGCAGGCGGACACCGAGGCGGGCCACAGCGCAGGCTGTAGCAGAGAAGGCGGCGTTGTCCACAGCGTTACCAGACTTTTTCGTTTCTTACTGCGTGCACACCCGCCACACACGCTCCCAAACCGGCCCCGGCACGAACCCCTCGCCCGCGGCCACACGCACACACGGAGACACCCCCCCTCCCCCTTCCGCCAGCAGTTTTGCCGGCCCGGGGAAGGAAGGAAGGCGGGAGACTTTAGGACCCCGCGGCGTCCCTGCCGCACCCGTGCCCCCCTCCCGCCTTTCGTCCTCAGTCCGTCGGTCGGCCAGTCCGTCGGTCAGTCACCCTGCTGAAGGTATGCGAGGCACAAAGCGGGGGTATTGTTTAGGCTCTGTCAGGAGTCAACGAGGCGCAAGCCTGAGGGAAGGAACAAGGCAACCGCAAAGGGAACGCAACTGCCGACCTTTGAGTGAACTATCCTAAGTAACATCTAATTAACATCGACTCGGCATAGCACAAGCCTGCCCTCCGGTAGGGGAAGACCCCTACCCACAGAAGCCCCTTCCTCACGGGGCACGCGCAGTAAAAAAGGAGGACGCTGTCGCCGTGGAGACGAGGCTTGCGGGAACCAACAGGCGCAAGGGCGCCTGCGCCAGCTCTCAAAAAAATAACGGTGACTTGTTGCTCGGAGCGTAGAAATATTTTCCCTGCGTTAACCGAGGCGCGCCAGCTTTGTGGGCCTACCACCGGCACCCAGCTCGGCGCAGGGGCGGAAGAAAAGCCGCCGTCTCGACTCCGTGTGTTTCCCGGCGCTCTGCGCACCGGGTGACGGAACCCGCGTTTGGCACAACAGCCCCGCTGCGCGCGGGCCGCCGCCGCCGCGCGGTGAAAACCAACGAACGCGAACGGCGGGGGAGGTGAAAAACGAAAAGAGAAAAAAAACCCCCAACCCAACCGACCCAAACAGAAACCTCCGAAAAGCGCCGCCATCCCCCCTCCCCCAGCCAGCCTCTGCGCCAGGCTCCCTCCCCCGCCGCCGGGGGGGCCGGTTGCCGGGCAGCGGGGCGCGCGGGGCTGCAGCCCCCCTTGCCCCCCGCTGCTCCGGGGCGCCGGAGAGTCTCCGGCCGGGGGGGGCCGCACCCACCGGCCTGCGGGTCCGGAGCTGTAGCGCAGGGAGGGGGAGCGCGCGCGCGCGGCGGGGGTGGCTGAGTGAGTCTGAGCGCGCGTGTGTCGCGGGGGGGGGCGGTGTCTGCAGGATCGCGGGCGCAGACCTTAATATATTTATTTTTAACAACGGCTTGTTTAGCCTGGGGAAGTGGAGGGTCAGGGCACTGCAGTAGCTGCAGCCTGCAGCTGCTTGAAGAATGGTTTTGTGATAAATGATTTAGTCCCAAACAGGATTCCAATTTAAGTTTGCAATTTATTAAACGAATAGAGGCAAGCAAACAGCGCTGGGTGCGCCGGGAGTCTCCGCTCCACCAAGATGCACACCTTCACTTCTTACAGTTCCTTCCTTTATACTTCTCTAGGCTTCGTTTCTTGCCTTTCTCCGCCTTTTTCTTGGAAGATGACTCTTTCTTTAAGTACGTCACCACTTCCCCGGTCTGCGCATGCTTCATCTTTTTCTAGGTGGTCGTCCGGTGGTCGTTGGGAGGAAGATGCTCCTCTTCGTCAGTGCACTCTACATGACCTCTCTGTTTGTGCAGGCGCTCCGTTATTCCACTTATATTATGCTACCTTATTTGGCTATACATTTTCTTGACATTTCTGCGGTTATTTACAACACTGGTTTGCACTAGTATATCAGGAACTAACTTACATATCAGGAGGCTACATAAGCTACACATATCAAGGGAGTTACCCAAACTATACTTATCAGGAAGTTACATAAAGACTACCACTCCCCTGTTTATGGTCATGCCCTACATATATTCCTTTATTTCAATATAAATGGCATTTGCTTCAAGCTTATATTCACTAGATTTTCTTTACACGAATCGCTCGTTCCTCACAATCCCCCGTTTTCTTTTTCACCACTGTGATTCGTGTAAAATTTATTTAAAGTTTGTTTGATGGGTATTAACTCGGGTTCCTCTATATGTTTTACCAACATTAAAACATGTTTTCTCTCACTCTGTGTTGGTTCTATTGGAGTGGCTGTAAATTTCATTCCATTAATGGCAGAAGCTACAGCTTGTGAAAGACAAGGAATTAGACATGGTATTATTAACATACCTCCAAACAATCCTAACAAAACGATAATGATTTTTGTTACCCAGTTTCCTGAGAATAAATTTTCCCACGTTGTCCATAGTCCTTGGACATTTATTCCATTCCACGTTTGGACTGGCACATGGGCTACTTTTTTAATTTCTCTTACTAATTCATTGATGGCTTTTCCTTCATCATTTATCTCTAAACAACAATTTGTGAGATTAAATTTTCCACAGACTCCTCCTTCCTGTGCTAGTAAATAGTCTAGTGCGAGTCTATTTTGATATAGGGCTGTACGCATTTTAGTATTTTGTTTAGCCACCAATCCTAGAGCATTACCCGTTTTATTTACAATTATTTCTACTACAGCTTGCAACCTGATTATTCTATTCAACATATAAATGGGGGTCCTATATCCCCAGGACCCATCTTCTGCCCATGTCGCTGGGTCATAATATGCTATTATTCTTTCAGGTGGCCACTCATTATCTTTCCATTTTCCTATTTGTAGCTCTCTTTTTCCCCTTCGGTTGTGAGTTTCTAATGCGTCTGTATATACCAGTACCCCTAGGCGTTCTCCTCGGTTTATAGGTAATAAGAGAAAGCTTGGCCGTATAGTTCCTAACACGCACGCTCCGGTCCAATTTTTTGGTAATCGGGTATATGCAAATTTTCCACAGATCCAATATTGCCCTTCTGGACTTGACCACCCTTTATCAATAGTGGTTCCGTTGGTCCAATTCGCATGATTTTTACTTATTTCTTGGGCAGTGCCCCATTTATCCTACTTTTGGTAAGTACTATTCCAGTTATATCCCCCTTCACATACTAAATATCCGACTGGTTTACTCCCAGCGTCATTTTGCCAACAGCTTCTTCTTATTATGCTGGTTTGTAATATCCATTGTTGTTTCCTGACCTGAGTTGATATGTTCTAAACATTAGGGTCTGGTATGTTGCTCTCTTGGGCCTCCCAGGGCCAATTCTCTCCTGATTAGTTCCACCACATACATAACAATTAGTTACATTTAGTGACTTAGCAATGTTCTCAGCAAGATTTACAAATAGATTTTTAGCCACTGTGGGAATTTCATATTTCGTTCCTGTTTCCATTTCATGACAAAATGACTTAAATAACAGTCTATGCTGCACCGATTCTCTTTTCTTTCATTTCAATATTAATAACTACACCTGGGTCTTCTCCAGGTCCATATATCTTAAGTCCAATTTTGGTTATTTTTTTCTGTTTCCAAATTTCTAAATTTATAAGGGTTAAATTTACTAAATTACAGGTACAGGTTGTACAATTATGGTCTGTTTGTACCCTTGTGATTGAAGCTTGTAAATCCCCACATTGGCTGTCATATCCCCAGCTTGCAGTATCCTAACATACACAAGACCATCCCCTTCTTCCACATAGGTGTGCTGACTGATATCTCACCGTTTGACTAGGTACATAATCAGGATTTATCTGACATTGACGTCCACCTCCACCTGGGCAAATATATTTTGGTTGATTACTATAGTATCATCTCCACTCTACACTCCCACAATTAATATCCAGATCATCCTCTATAATATCGCATGCATCAAAAATTACCGATACTGATGTGCTCAAATTGGCCATATCCTTACTTATTCCAATTAATCTTCCTACTTCCGAATTTGTTTTCATTTCTACCCACTATTGATAAAGAAGTTCCTTTGGATCGTAACAAACAGTATCATTTTCCACCGAGCATTTCTTATATTGTGTTCCATTGTATATACAACTCCCGTTCTGTTTCCCTTTGCACTCGTAATAGGTGTGGTACATTAATGTTTTATTACTTACTCGTCCGTGCTGGGCGGTTCTTATGCACTCGGTGCAATTTTGATTACCTGTCACCAGGTTGGTGAGTCCGAGTAAAATCAGGAGAGGTCCGGTAAGGGATCTCATGGTCGGAGGCATCAGCTACAAGGGGTGCTCGTCCTTGACTGGCCTTACTTGGTCGCGACTGAGAATCCCCACCCGGTCTTGCCCTCTCCCCCTTCTCAAGCGGACTTCTTTATTTCGATGACAGTAATAAATCTTACCCACCAGAAATCTCCTATAGGAGTAGTCTGTCCACACTGAATGCAGAGGAAACTTCAGCTTTGAATTTGAAAACGTCCCTGTTAGCCTCTGTGGGAAATGATATATTTGTTACACAGGTTACACCTAACCCTCAATAATCATACAACATGGTTTACAGAGTGGACATAAACTTAGTCCTGCCCGATAATTGCTTAATGCTATAGTCTTTAATTCGTGATCATTTCTCATACGTTCATTCCCTTTTTAATGTTATTTTTGTGGTTCCAGGTTGTAAAATAACTTTCCAGTCTTTCATGGGTCCTTTTACTCGAGTCGTGTGCGTCCACCCCTTTTCCGCGGTCCGGATGGCAGTATCTGTAGTTAACAATACAACAAAGGGTCCTTCCCATGAAGGAACTAAAGTTTCTTTCTTCCAAGTTTTGATCAGTACCTTATCCCCTGGTTTGAATTGATGGATTGCAAACCCCAAAGGTAGGGTTTGTGCCATTATTCCTATATCTCTTAGTTCTTTCAACCTTTCTCCTAAAATGATAACATATTTCCGAATATTATAATCTTCCACTACATTGTTTCCCTCGGAGATAGGGCATGCCGTATAAAACCTAATATGGCGATAATCCAGTCTCACTGTGCGGTTTGATCCTTATGTTAAGAAGGGCTAGCGGTAAACATTTAGTCCATGGCATCTGTGTTTCAACCATTAGCTTCGCTAGCTCTTGCTTTATTGTTTGGTTTATTCTTTCTATTACTCCCAAACTTTGAGGATGCCATGGGGTATGATATTCCCATTTAATACCTAATGATTGGCACAAGGATTTTATAATTTTAGAAGTAAAGCGAGTGCCTTGATCAGAATCAATATATTGTATTATCCCATACCTGGGGATTAGGTGTTCTAGTAAAATTTTATCACCGTCTGAGCTGTCGCTCTTGCTACAGGATAGGCTTCGACCCATCGTGTTAAATGGTCTACTATAACTAACAAATATTTCAATCTTCCTATTCTTGGTAATTTGGTAAAGTCGACTTGAATCCTTTCAAACGGTCTATAAGCTAGTTTTCTTCCTCCCATGGCCACTTGTTGAAACACGGCCTTATTTGCCCTTTGACAAGTTAAACACCCTTGTGTAATTTGCCTTGCTATTTCAAAAAATTCCAATACAGCCAAACTGTTTAAGGAAATGATCACTTAACACTTTTGTACCCCAATGTGTTTGCGCGTGTAAGCGTTCTAATACCTGCCTAGCGTAAGCTTTTGGCAACATCTCTCGCTCATCAGGTAATGTCCATTTCCCTTGTTCCACTCTAGCTCCTATTTTCTCTAATTTTGCTTGTTCCTCCAGCGTAAACTTTTTCTCCTTTTCCTCTTATCCTCTTCCACTAGTGTCCTCCCTTGTTTGTGTATGATTAATTTTAACAGTTTCAATCCTCAAGGCTGCTTCCTGAGCCTCCTTATCTGCTAAATTATTTCCTCTAATTCGATAATCTAATCCCTTTTGGTGTCCCCTCACATGCACCACGGCTATTTCCTTTGGTTCTCTTAACACTTTTAAAATTTTACTATCAACTCCTGATGTATTAAGTTCTTTCCTTGAGTGTTAATCAAGCCTCTTTCCTCCCAAATTTTTCCAAAAGTATGGACTACTCCATATGCATATTTGGAATCTGTGAATATGGTCCCTCTTCTTTCTTTTAATAATTCCAGGGCCCTACATAAGGCATAAAGCTCACAAGCCTGAGCTGACCATGATGGACTCAGAGGTCCTGATTCCACAAGTTCTAAGTCCTTGTCAATTTTTGCATATCCTGATTTTCTCTTCCCTTCTATTACTTGGGAGGATCCATCTACAAACAATTTTTCTCCTCCCTCTAATTCAATATCTCTAAGATTGAGCCTTACTTTTGTCTGGGATTCTATAACTTCTAAACAATTGTGTTATAGCACTACTGCTTCTGAGGGTTCCCCAAACCGGAACTGAGCGGGGCTCTGGGCAGAGGTGACTCCTAATTCCAAATTAGGTGAATCTATCAAGATGGTTTCATATTTCAAAAGTCTACTATCTGTCAACCATTTCTCTGTCCTCTGTTGGAGGACATTCCTAACATTATGTGGCGTATATACCTTTAGAGGTACACTAAAGGTAATTTTCCTAGCTTCCTCTATCAATAATGCCATAGCAACTAGGGCTTGGAGACATGCTGGCCACCCCCTGCTCACCGAATCTAACAATTTGGATAAATATCCCACCAGTGTGTGTGGGTTTTTTGGGGTTTTTTTTTGTTTGTTTTTGTTTTGTTTTGTTTGTTTTTTTGTTTTTTTTTTGTTTTTTTTTTTTCCATTCCCTTTTTAGTCTGTGGAGGTCTTAGGATTAAAATACCAGAAACCCGGTCAGGATCTGATTTCTTTTTTTTTCCTTTGCTTAACCAATGTCCCAAATATTTTACTTCTTGCTCTATAAATTGTAATTTTGAGCAGGACACTTTTAATCCCTTTTTCTCTAAAAAATTTAACAATCTAATGGTGGCTTTTCGGGTCTCCTCTTCAGTTTCTCCTGCTACCAGTAAATCATTCACATATTGTAATAATTTTTCCCTCCTCGTGTACTGTAAAACCTTGTAAGATTTTCTTTAAGGTCTGTCCAAACAAATTTGGTGACTCCGTAAACCCTTGTGGTAGCACTGTCCACCTTAATTGTTGTTCTTCGTCCTGTTTCGGGGTCTTCCCATTCAAAGGTAAAATAATCTCTGAACCCCTTATCCAAAAGACAGGCCCAAAAGGCATCTTTCAAATCTATTACACTATACCAAATATGTTTAGGAGACAGGTGACTCAATAAAGTATAAGGATTTGCCACGACGGGGAATTTGGTGATTGTTCGCCGATTCACAGCTCTCAAATCCTGTACCATCCTATATGTACCATCTGATTTCTTTACAGGGAGTATCGGGGTATTGTGGGGTGACATACATGGTTCCAAAGTCCCATTTTTTAGTAATTTATCCACAATAGGTTTTAGACCTCTCCGGCCTTCTATAGATATAGGATATTGTTTAATTCTAATTGGCTTATGAGGGTCTGTTATTTGTACCTTGATGGGTTCCATATCTAATCTCCCAACATCTCCTTCCTTATACCATACTTGGGGGTCAATTTTTTCCTCATCAAGTTGGGTTAAGGTACATAAGTTAATATATAACCGATCTCCTTGGTTCTGAATAGTTAGGTTTAGTTTTAAAATCAAGTCCCTCCCTAATAGGTTATATTCTGCTTCTGGTAATAAAAGTAAATCATTTAAACAAATTTTTGTCTCTGTCTCAATCTCTACTTCTTCTAAGATGGGGACTTTGAAGGGTTCTCCTTTTGCACCTGTTACTGACATCTGGGCTTTTCCTTTTCCTACCCCTTTTGGGAGTTTCTGAATCGTTGACCTTTCAGCTCCAGTATCTACTAAAAATAAAAATTCTTCTTTTTGGGGACCTACTAATAGTTTTATCAAGGGCTCTGTTGATGTTGAGGTCCCCAGAAGATACAGCCCCTAACACCCCTAATCCTCTTTGAACATTTTCTCATCCCATTCCCGTTTACGGCAGGTTTTCTGAACACGTCCCTTTTTGTTACAATAGTAACAGATGGGAGTTGTGGGTCTGTCTTGATGAGATTGTCCCTGGGGTGGCTGTTCTGGTCTCTTATCTTTTTTTCTCTCCCAGCTGAGTCTTACTCCTCTGACTTTCCCTCACTGCTGCTACAAAAATTCTTGCCTCTGCTTCTTGTTTTTCTTCGTCCCTCCTGACATAAACCTTTTGAGCTTCTCTTAGTAATTCTTCCAACCCTCTCTCTTGCCAGTCCTCTATCTCCACCCAGAGGTACTTCCCGTAAAGGATACAAAGACGCTCTGGGTGCTCAGTTTGGGATCCTCCCCTTAGAGTTGAATTCGACCCTCGGGCCGTAGGGGAAGTCGTCAGATTTGGTGACGGTATTTGACGGGTAGCTGGATTATACGGGGGAGGTAAGTGATCTAGGGGGTCCCAATCCTTCTTTTCCTTTTCCATGTGTTGCTCCCCTACGGTCTTATTTTTCCCTACTCCTGTTTTAAGATGAAAAATGCCCACACAGGCCTTTATCCATAAACTAGCATACTCGCTCTCCTCTTGGCAAAACGGTTCCTTAGAATTTACATACAGGTTTAGCGCCTGACAAACCCAATCCTCAAATGACCCAAATACAGGCCAAAAAAAACGTGGGGTCTCAAGGGGTTCTTTGTCCATTTTACCATACAATATTTAACTAATTTCTCTTTTGTCTTCCCTTTTCCAGGGCCCTTATTATTCCAATGTTTTAACATTATTCCTAATGGAATCTCCGGAGGTATTTTTAGTAATTCGCTCCCTTTCTTCTGGTCCTGGATTCTCGATTTCGTCTGACCCATCTAGGAATTTTTACTGTGGCAATTCCTCCAGCCCTTGGTTACCAAGCAGAGTGTCTTGCAGGGGGTTTCAAACTTCTCACTCACCTATGGATCCTATAAAAATCGCTTCGGTCCTTCACCGGCCAAGTCCCTCATGGGAGATTGGAACCGCGGTTAGAAGGCCTCCACAATCGCTTCGGAACGAGGTTCCGTCTCAGTCACACTCTTACACACACAGGCAACCGAATCCCACCCAACCGAACGGTATACACCTTAAATACTTACAACCCCGTCGTCTTCGTTCGGATCTTCGCGCGCAGAATTACGGGCAAAATAAACTTCTGCAGCCGGCAAGGGAGCTCATAAAAAATCAAATTCTTTGCTTGCCCCTATTTGGCTTCAGGATGGTGTTAGTCCCGACCCGACCCGATCAGGAGCCACCAAATGGTGGGGCGCCCCTCCTAGATCAAGTCAGTATTCAGGAACCAAGACCATCCCGGACGAGTCCCCAGTTGTGATAAATGATTTAGTCCCAAACAGGATTCCAATTTAAGTTTGCAATTTATTAAACAAATAGAGGCAAGCAAACAGCGCTGGGTGCGCCGGGAGTCTCCGCTCCACCAAGACGCACACCTTCACTTCTTACAATTCCTTCCTTTATACTTCTCTAGGCTTCGTTTCTTGCCTTTCTCCGCCTTTTTCTTGGAAGATGACTCTTTCTTTAAGTACGTCACCACTTCCCCGGTCTGCGCATGCTTCATCTTTTTCTAGGTGGTCGTCCGGTGGTCGTTGGGAGGAAGATGCTCCTCTTCGTCAGTGCACTCTACATGACCTCTCTGTTTGTGCAGGCGCTCCGTTATTCTACTTATATTATGCTACCTTATTTGGCTATACATTTTCTTGACATTTCTGCGGTTATTTACAACACTGGTTTGCACTAGTATATCAGGAACTAACTTACATATCAGGAGGCTACATAAGTTACACATATCAAGGGAGTTACCCAAACTATACTTATCAGGAAGTTACATAAAGACTACCACTCCCCTGTTTATGGTCATGCCCTACATATATTCCTTTATTTCAATATAAATGACATTTGCTTCAAGCTTATATTCACTAGATTTTCTTTACACGAATCGCTCATTCCTCACAGTTTCAGGGACAATGGAGCTTTTCTTAGTAGCGGGAAGAGCAAGAAACCTCCACAAATTACAGCTGGGAAGGTTCTGTCTGGATGTGAGAAAAAATAATCCTCACTGAGAGGGTAGTCTTGTGCTGCAAGAGATCACCCAGAGGGAGTCTGGATTATCCCATGGCTTTGTGTTTCAAGGAGCAGCTGGTGAGGGTGGAGAGCCATCAGTGAAGGCATAGAAATGCCAGGGTGAGAGCTAGGTGGGAAAGCAAGATGGCTGTCAGCAAGCTGAAGGGAAAGAGGTGAGGCATGGGACAGTGTAGGGCAGCCTGCATAGAGATGGCCAAGGGTTCTAGCAAGACCGAGAGGTCCAAAAGGACTGAGGTCTTTGTCGTCTTGACTATAGCAGCTGTCTCTACCACCAGGGCCAGTGAGACAAAACTTTATTCTTCTCTTCTCAGAAACTGCCTTCCCAGGACCTGGGCTCAGGGTTTGGCCTTGCCTGCTTCATAAAACGAACCAAGGGTTTTCTCAGCATTACAGCCACCTGTGCAGTGCCCTTGCCTACCTGCAGTCACCGTCTCCAAGTATCTGCTCTAATGAGTCAATGAGGAGCCTTTGGCAGTAATGGGTCTCATTAAGTCCCATTAATGCTTCAAGGTATTTTGGGGTTTGCTTCTGGCTTTGACTTCTTGAGAGGTTTGTTCAGTCTTCTCCCAGTATCTGAGGTTCACGGACTGAGCCCCAAATACACCATGGGGCTCCTTAAAACACAGAAAGCCCTAACAAGTCATGCCTCTTCCTGTAACGTTCTCCACGTCTGCAAGACTCGTATAGCTAATCTGAGTTGTTTCATAGCATGGTTAAGAAGGAAGATTTCAAAGTGCACCTAATAAAGTTATTTTTAATTTTAAAGGCTGTATTTTGTTAATTTCAGTTTAAAGAAGTGATAGAAGCATTATCCAACTGATATGGATCCTGAGTGTCAGGAGCGTCTCCTGAGGAGGTCTGGACAGGTAGGAAAAGCAGTCCCTTGAGATGTGACACTGGGTGGACAACCTTGCTCCTCACCTCCCCAGACTCCCCATCTGTCATTGGCCACCTGGGATTTACATCACTTTCCCTTCATCAGACTTCTCTGAACTCTGGGAGCTGAATGTTAGAGCTCCATTGCACCATCTCCCACCCACTTTCCTTAGAGGACTGGCTGCACACAGGCACAGAAGGATGTTTCCCATTTGCAAGCAAAGCAAAGTAAAGCACGATCAAGTGTCTTAAGCAATAAAACACTCCTCAACCATATACTAAGTACAAGCTGCCTCTAATGAGGTCGCCTTTCTACAAGGGATGATCTTACGAGAAATGTTTTAGATAGATAGATAGATAGATAAAGGTAGATACAATTAAAAGAGTTGGCTAAAGATACCGTTATACTACTGAAAGACAGGCAGGCTTTTAGTCCCTGAAGCTCAAAGCAGCAGTGTGGGTGGGAAGTATCTGAATGAACAAAGAGTAAGGGAAGGAGAACAATGGAAAGGGCCTTTGTCTAGACAGTCTGCTGAAAACATTACTTCAGAAATGGTCATTGTATCAGCACAGGTGAAAATATATGAAAGATTAGAATTATTAACTACAAAAGACATTAACCACTTGATCCAGTGTGGCCTGGCAGCAAAGGCAGCCAGCAGTGTCCTGACGTGTATAAAGAGGAGCCTCGCCAAAAGAGTGAGGGAAGTGGTTGTCTCCCCATGCTCATTGCTTGTTAGACCACCTGTAACCAATTATATCCAGTTTTAGGGCCCCAGTTCAGGTGTACTGATCTGGCTGGGATGGGGTTACCTTCCTTCATAGCAGCCTGTGTGGTGCTATGTTTTGCATTTGTGCCTTAAACAGTGTTGATAACACACCAGTGTTCTGGCTATTGCTGAGCAGTGTTTGCACAGTGTCAAGGCCTTCTCTGCTCCCTCCCAGTGAGTGGGCTGCAGATGGGCAAGAACAGCTGACCCCAACTGACCAAAGGGGTATTCTCTAACGTACGACGTTGTGCTGAGCAATAAAAGCTGGGACAGAGGAAGAAGGAACTAGAATTTTTTTGTTACAGGAATCACTTCCTAGTTCACATGCAATCCATTGCATAGCATTAGTAAAAGGCCTTAGACCTTCATAAGCGGTGAACTTTCACCTAGCTACTGATGAAGTTCTACTGAACTCTTACTTAGTCGCGTGAGGGAAGGCCCTGAAACTGGTGTAAATTAGAAAGATAAGATAGCCACATCCATCAGCAGAGGTTGCCTCATCGAGAAACGAAAAAGAACGGCCCGCTTGGAGACAGTGAAAGGATCCAATGAGGAAAAAGGAGACCCCAGACCCAAATACTCCAACTGGACTAAACCGTCTCACAAGGGGAGGGGAGCTTAGACTGTAAGGGTATAATTGTCCAGAGAGTCTCTGGTTCGGGGTCCGTCTCCAGAGGCACTCAGCTCAAGCTGTTCTTCACCACTGTACCGCTTAATAAATTCAACTGGTATACGTCATGTCAGAGATTCTGCTTCAGGAAACCTAGGGTTGAGCCTGAGGGAAGAGAAAGCACCCAAGAGAGACTCTGTGTGTGTGTGTGTGTGTGTGTGTGTGTGTGTGTAGAGTCGAAAGGCGCACACGTCGGCTCACTGGAGTCTCCTGCTGCAAAGGGACTCCAGACCCAGCAGTTAAAGTCTCGGGTGGTGTGTGTGCAACTCCTTGATTGGTGTGTGAATGCTCAGGCAGCGGCTTCTCCATTAACGTTTTTTCATTCAAAGAGTCTTCTGTGTGGAGACTGGCTGGGCATCATTTTTGCTTGTGGGAGGTGGTGAGTGGTTGCCTTTGCGTTGCTTGTTATTATTATTGCTTGTTGATTTTTAAAAAATCTCTTTCTTTCACCTGCTAAGCTGTCTTTATCTTGACCCACAACTTTCCGTGCTTTATTTCTTCCTGTTCTCTCTCCTGTCCCAGTGGGGAAGGGGAGGAAAGAGTGAGCGGCTGCGTGGCTGCCGGGCTATTGGCCAGAGTCAATCCACCACATCAAGGAAGACGTTGACAACTGGGAGTGACTTCAGTGGGAGGCTGCCAAGATGCGCAGGGGCTGCAGCACTTGCCTGGGGAGCAGAAACTGAGGGAAAGGGCTGCCTTCGGCCTGGGAAAGGGAAGGTCTGGGGAACCTCATAGCAGCCAGCCAGTCCCTGCAGGGAGGTTTTCAGGAAGATGGAGCCAGTCTTGTCACCGTGGTGCTTGGCAGGACGATAATAGACGATAGTCAAATGTTGAAATAAGGAATGTTGAGGCTGGAGATAGGGACAATCTTTCTCTCCATAAGGGCATCCAAACATTGAAGCAGGTTTCCCAGAGATGTTTTCCTGTCTTTGTCCTTGGACATTTTCCAGCCCCCATGTGGCAAAGCCTTGAGCAAAGTGGTCTGACTCCGTAGCCGATTCTGCTGTGAGCATGAGGTTGGACTGGAGACCTACTGAGGTCCCATTCAGGAGAGTGGAAAACTAAATGATGCTGTGGTTCCTTCCTCTCTAGGTGTGCCCTTGATGACAGTAGGGAAAGCTGTCAGGTTCCCCGTGACCATGGAAGTAAGTCAGATGCTGGCATAGTCAGATCAGCTGAAGTTGTCTTCTCCTCCTCCAGGCAGTGTTGCTCAGATGCAGGACTGCTTCACAGGTATCCCCAAACAGCCCTGGTTATTTCCTTTGCTTCACCGTTCATTCCCTTTTCATTCTTTTCCCACCTCTCAAGTCCTGCTCTTTAACCATCCTTATCCCCACCCATGCAAAAAGCCAAGGACTTTTCACTGTTTATCCAGTGGCCCTGCATTTGCTCACTTTGAACCCTCCTTTGGTGTCTCTGAGGTGGTTACTGTGGTGCTTTCTACCTCGCATTGCAACTCAACTTAACGCCAGTACTCTTTTCTTCTCTGTAGTGTCCTGCAGCTACTTAAGTTCTGATCTTGTTAGAGGCACCACGACTCAGGATGGCCGTTGGCACGCATACTTTAAAAGCTGGACTGTTGGAGGTTCAGTCCAGAGGGACCTTGGCACACCTGGGATTTGGCCAGCAGAAACCTCAAGGTTTTGAAGGAAAAGCTCAGAAACAACTCCATGCAGCAGCATGGACAGGGACCTGACTGACTAAGGGAACTGTGACAATGCCATATGAGTCAGTGGTTCTCACATTTCGAAAGGAGAGTGGAGTGTCTGGAGGAGGTCTGCCAACTTGAAGTGAAGGGCCTAAAGGATGAGCTGTGGGGAGAGTCTGAGGGAGCTGGGTGTCTGTAGCCTGCTGAAGTGGAGGCACGGGTTTACCTAGCAAGAGCCTGCACCTGCCTGGAGGGATAACGGAGCCAACCTGTTTTCTGCAGTCACCATTGATACGACAGAAGGAACAGCCACAAGCTGCCTCTTGGGAGCTTTAGGCTGAACCTCAGGAAAAATAAAATGGACTAGGAGGAGCGTTGCCATGATCTCCACCTTTGGAGCTCTTCAAGTTTCAGCGCCGCAAAGTCACGGCCAGCCTGGAGGCTGGACTAGAGACCCCCTCGCAGCAGTCTCTTTCCCAACAGGCCTGTGCCTTGCCACATGTCATATGAGAAGAGACTAAGCTGGAGGAGAGGGTCTCTACATCACAGGACAATTCAGGGTGGAAGGAGGGTCAGGAGGTCTCTAGAGTTGCACTGGCTCCAAGCAGGGCCAGCTCTGAGGTCAGACCAGCTTGCTCGCTAAATGCCAGAATCCGGAGAAAGAGTTTACACATGAACCAGGCATCTGTGCCGCCGTTACAGAAATGGAGACAAGGCCTTTGACCAGCTCCCTGAACACAGCTATTGGTACGTCATGCCCCCTGAGAACATCCATCCTCCCGGGAACATCCATCTTCTTGTCCAAAGGAGTGGGATCCTTATGCAACTATCCTGCCATATCTCCAGACCATGAGGTGCTTTACACTGTAAACAGAACTGAAGGAAAGCCTCTGACTTGGGTACTGTCAACTGAATTGCTAAAAGAGGGGAAGATGGAGGGATCTCGGAGCTTCCAGGTTCTTCCTGAAGATAGAAGGCCTCAGATATAGGAACAGAAGATAACAGTTTTGAACTAGCCTAGGCTTTAGATCATTTCACATGTGATGGCTCTGCTCCATCCTTTCAGTCATTGGCACCCAGAAACCTCATCTGCTTTTCCTTCCTCTCCTCCCAAAAGCTGATCAAGTGATGGGAAGAAAGGAAGGAGAAAGGCCCTAGGCCTCTGTGACTCACCTGGGCTCTGGCACTTGGAGGGCCACAGTGTCATCCATTGTACACCCCATAAAGAATCAAGCTGGGAAGTGACTCTTCACGTACAAGTGAACAAGGTCGATGGACAGGCAAGGCTGTGTCTGGAGACCAGTACACCTAGAGCATCGATCAAGCTGGGGCTGAAACTCAGGCCTGGTCTTCAATGGTCACCTGGGCCCATGGACAGAGGTGTGGATGGACCCCCCAGGGTCCTGAAGGCCTCTGGATGCTCTCAGGGCCCTGACACTGCCCCCATGGGATCCCACCTGCCAGTGCCCTCAATAGGCCAAGTTCTCATTCCCGCATGTGCAGGGTCTGTGCTCGGCTACTCTCCTTCCCCGCTTCTGTGCAGATCTGGGAGACCACAGTTTCATGCTGACTACAACCAAGGCTGAAACTGGTCTTCCCATCCCTGACCAACTTTTCCTCTTTTGGGAGTACAAGGTCCAGGTGAGCCTCAGACTGGGTGGCACAGTTAGAAGCTGACCCACACACAAGATCCCGCCTAACCTGTTGCATGTCCCATAGAGAACATCCACACATCTGACCTGCTCTGGTAGCAAGCAGGGCATCCTCCACTTCTCGCCTTCCCTGTTAGTCTCACCTAAAGATGTTGTATCTCCGTCAGTCACAAAAGCTGTGGGAGCTGTCCTTTTCCGTCTTGGCTCTTGCTCCCCTAACGTCACAGCTTTGCGATGGCATGTTGTCCTCCTGCTGTCTGTGCTCCAGGCTGTGGGCTTTGGTGCACATTAGGCCTGTAGCACCTCAGATGTGGCACCAGGGCCAAGGGCAGATTTGTCACATGGACACCTGATACCAAAAGATTGGCCCTCTTTGTGTGGAAAGGCTTCACAGCCGATGTGTGCTGGAGTGGATGGCAGGAGGCAACATAATGATGAAGGAGGTTCTCACAATGAGAGCAAAAGCTGCAGTCCCCAAGACCAGACAGAAAACGGCCTTGGGCTGTGCAGCCCTGGCAGGAGAGGGGTTTGTTGTCCCAGGTGACTCTTGCAGCAATGCGTGGGGCCTGTGACAGAGGTGAAGCCGATCTCCAAGAAGGACAAGCTGCTGCTGAGAAAGTCCCCGGGGGAGGACAGCCTGTCATCCAGCCACACTGTGGACATCATGCTGGGGGCTGACTGGCTAGATAGCAGCTCTGCAGAGAAGTACCTTAGGGTCCTGGAGGGCAAGCAGCTGAGCATGAGCCAGCCAGGCAGCCTTGCAGCAAAGGCCAGCAGCCTCCTGGGCTGCATTAGGAAAAGCATTGCCGGCAGATGGAGGGAAGTTAACCTTCTCCTCCACTGAGCACCGGTGGGCCACATCTGGAGTGCTGTGTCCAGTGCTGGGCTCCCCAGTGCAAGAAAGTTGTTGACCTGCTAAAGCAAGGCTATCAAAGGGCCACAAAGCTGATTTAAGGGACCGCAGCATCTTCCATAGGACGGAAGGCTGAGAGGTCTGGGACCGTTAAGCCTGGAGAAAAAATTGCTCAGGAGTGTGGAGTAATAAGGCACGGACTGTGGCAGGGCTTCAGGCCAAAGACCTTTATTGTTAGCGTAGCGTGCTTTTTACACAAATACAGCCCGTTTACGCACCTAAAAGTGCTACCCGGTTGGCTATTGCTTTAAGTCCACGCGACTCTCACAGAGGCAGGATTGGTCGCCTCTGTATGTCCACGCGCTCCTTTGCTTCTTCTTAGTTGTTTACCACAGCTCCTTCTCTTCAAGGTTGAGCCCTGCAGGTGTCCGGCTGTTTACCAGCTTCTCAATGCCACAGCTCCTTCTCCTTAAGGTCGAGCCATGCAGGGTGATCCCAATATCACCCCCTTTTTGTTTATCTATAAACAAAACCTGATGGTTCATTCGCAACCCGAGGACTGTGAGGAAGATGAACCATCTGTACACTCTTCTATCGTCCTGCACCACGAACTCAGCCCAGCAGTCGGTAGGTGCCAGCTTTACGTGGGCGTCCCCACGGAGGCAACGGTGGCCTTGCCGTACACCGGCCCACTGCCCTTTGGGAAATCCCGGTATTTATACATTTGCAGAGGAACGAGTTTCGACACACGTGGCCAGCGAGTGTCAGAACACGCCTTGGTTGCCACCTTTCAACACAGAGAGCCTATGGCATACGCGCCCGCTGGCCAGACGTGCTGCACGTGCCCCAGCCACCCTGTCTGTTGGTTCGTAGGCTTTGTTCACGCGGCATATTACCATAATCCAGCAGTCACATATCAACCATGCTCAAGCCAATAGCAGAATGTTACAAGGCAAACAAAATTGTGAATTGTGCTTTATATTCCTCCGTTACTGCATGCCTTCCCCATCCTCCCCTAACCTTGATCAACTTTCTTATCTCTTGGGCTGTTTTCTCTCACCCAGCATAGTATCTGTTTCTTACCCAGCCATCCATTTTCTGATATTCTAACTGCAGTTTTCTCACAGGCCAAAATTCCATCTGTTAACCCCTCCGTATGTATACGATAATTGGCGATAATTTCCATTTCTGCCGACAAGCTAACTATTGCTTTTTCTAGCTGAGATAAACGTCTGAGTCCCAAACAGGATTCCAATTGAAGTTTACAATGTATTACATTATATACATTAACCACTCTGCTAGACTTAGGCTTGCGGTCATACAAGGATACGTAGGACAGAAGGTTACACTTCATCACACGAATCAGATGAACATATTTCACATAGCTGTACTACTCCTCGTGATGGGAAAAGCGCCCGTACAAAGCTATGATAACCTTTATTATATCTCACCAAGGGATTTGTAGTTATAGAGTGCTTTGCCCTAAAAGCTTTCCATGTTCCTCTAATGATACCGCTAATTTCAGTCTGATTAATTATCTGTGTTATAAATGATTTAGTCCCAAACAGGATTCCAATTCAAATGTACAATTTATTAAGCGAATAGAGGCAAGCAAACAGCGCTGGGTGCGCCGGGAGTCTCCGCTCCAGCAAGACGCACGCAGTACAGTTCCTGTTCCTGGTTTATATCCTGTCCGTTAATACATATTCATGAACAGGCGTGTCTTCTTTGGCACATGCCCTCTTCTCCTTCTAGGATCTTCTCGAATCTTCCTCAGCGTGATCCTGTTTGCTAATACATATTCATGAATAGGCGTGTCTGCTAATACATGTTAATGAACAGGCGTGTCTTCTTCAGCGCATGCCCTCTTCTCCTGCTAGAGTCTTCTTGAATTTTCCTCGGCGTGCCCCCAGGATGACCCCAAACCGTATGCATGCACTTTCTTTACACAATACTATGCGGTCAGTGGTCAAACTGGTTTGAGCTGATATACCAGCCAAGTAGTTTAACTTTCTCCTGTAAAATACCCCTTTTTATGGTGCAGGAGAAATCCATAAAAGTCCAGAAGGTTACACTTCATCACACGAATCAGATGAACATATTTCACAATCCCCCATCTTTTTCTTTATAGTATTGATTCGTGTTTTCGTTTCCAACTGAGTACTGCAGATATCTGCATTCCTTGTATAACCGAGTAGATTAATCTAGTAACAATTCCCCACATATCCCCAATACAACTATCCCGATTTTAGTAAGCCAATCACCACCCATAAAATCTCCCCAAAATCCTCCTAGATTGATTCCATTCCAAGTTTATCTCTCAGGAGGCCATTCGTTATACACCTGGACTCCTAGTCGCTCTCCCTAATTTATGGGTAACAGGAAAAAACTAGGTTTTATTGTTGATTACACGTACGGGCTGTACAATTAGAAAAGGTCCTCAGTTTTCCCATTTTTCTGGGGTAAACCCCAGCTGGACTTGTTCCAATATTGACTACAGTTATTTGCCGTAGTCAGAGTCAAGGAACTCACCCCAAGTAGAACTAGAAGAGGTCCGGTCAGGGCCATAGTGGTCGGCGGTCACAGCCCAAAGGGGTTGCAGCCCTTGGCAGACCCTTTTTAAGCCGCAACACCAGTTCCCCTCCGGTCTTGCCCTCTTCCTTCCTTTAAGGGGGTGCTTTCTTAGTACCCAAATTAATTGAGCACTGCTTGTGAAGGCCAGAGCTTTGCTAGATCAGTGGTTTGTCCAGACCTGAGCACTTGCCCGAGCCTGGCGATCCTCTTTATTTGCAAGGCTTTATGGCTACAGAAAACTGCCAGTTAGCCTGCAGTTCTTACAAATAAACACCACCTTCTACACCAAGGACAAATTCTAGTTCCAGCTCCTTTTTCCTGTTCTTCTTTTGCCAACAACTCCTTCCGATGATACTCGTTTGGAGTACCCATTGTTGTTTCCTATTACCCTTTCCCATTGTTTTCCAAACTTGGGGATTACTTATATTGCTCTCCATAGCTTCCCATGGCCATCGTTCACCTCGATTTGTTCCACCACAAACGTAACAATTAGTTATATTCAATGACTTAGCAATGTTTTCAGCAAGATTTACAAGTAGATTTTTAGCAACTGTGGGAATTTCATGTTTCATTCCTGTTTCTATTACAGGAGTAGCCGCAATAAAATTCCCACAGCAATTTAGTCAGATGTGACCTTCCACTCCTTCCCTGGACCTTTCACTCGCGACACATGTGTCCATCCTTTTTCAGCAGTTCTCACAGCTGTTTCTGTAGTGAATAAAACAAGGAAAGGTCCTTCCCAGAGGGGAGATAGGTTTCCTTCTTTCCATGTTTTTATCAGAATTTTATCTCCTGGTTCTAACTGATGAATTGCAAATCCTAAAGGTGGTGTTTGGGCCACCATCCCAATCTCTCTTCATTCTTTTAATCTTTTTCCAATGGTAATTATATCTTGTTGGATACTATGATCCTCAATTACATTGTTCCCCAGAGGCATTCCTTGAAAATAAGGCATGCCATAGAACATTTCATATGGCGATATTCCAGTCTCACTGTATGTTTTTGTTAAGTGCCAATGGTAAACGTTTCGTCCAGGGCATTTGTGTCTCAATCATTAATTTAGCCAATTGTTGTTTTATTGTTTGATTCATTCTTTCTACCTTCCCCGAGCTTTGTGGGTGCCACAGAGTGTGGTATTCCCACTGAATACCTAATGATTGACATAATAGTTTTATTATTTTAGAAGTAAAGTGTGTGCCCTGGTCAGAATCAATGTACTGGATTATCCCATATCTAGGTATCAAATGTTCTAATAAAATTTTTACCACCATCTGTGCCGTAGCTCGTGCTACAGGGTACGCTTCTACCCACTGTGTTAAATGATCTACTATTACCAATAAATATTTTATCCTCCCTACCTTAGGCAATTCAGTGAAATCGACTTGTACTTTCTCAAAAGGTCTGTAAGCTGTTTTTCTCCCTCCCGTGGCTGCTTGTCGAAACACTGTCTTATTTACCTTTTGACAAATTAAGCAACCTTGTGTAATTTGCTTTGCTATTTCAAAAATTCCAATACAACCAAATTGTTTAAGAAAATGATCACTTAACGCTTTTGTACCCCAATGTGTTTGTGCATGCAAACGTTCTAATAATCGCCTGGTGTAGGCTTTTGGCAGCATTTCTCGCCCATCGGGCAGTGCCCATTTTCCTTGTTCTAATTTAGCTCCTATTTTCTTCAATTTTGTTTGTCCTTCTGGGGTAAACTCCTTCTCTCTTTCCTCTCGTCCTTCTTTGCTGGTGTCCTCCTTTGTTTGTATGACATTAACTTTGGCAACTTTAGTCCTCAAGGCTGCTTCCTGGGCCTCTTTAGCTGCTAAGTTATTTCCTCTAGTTCGGTAATCACCAAAAGTCCCTTTTGGTGTCCCCTCACATGTACCACTGCTATCTCCTTTGGTTCTCTTAACGCCTTTAAAATTTTTACTATTAATTCTTGATGTATTAAATTCCTCCCGTGAGTATTAACCCAACCTCTTTCTTCCCAAATTTTTCCAAAAGTGTGGACCACCCCATATGCGTATTTAGAATCTGTAAATACAGTCCCGCTTCTTCCTTTTAATAATTCCAGGGCCCTACATAGCGCATACAGCTCACAAGCCTGAGCTGACCATGATGGACTCAGAGGTCGTGATTCCACAATTTCTAAGTCCTTATTAATTATTGCATATCCCGATTTTCTCTTCCCTTCTACCACTCGGGAGGAGCCATCTATAAACAGCGCTTCTCCATTTTACAACTCAGCATCTCTTAGATCTGGTCTCACCTTAGTCTGGGTCTCAATTACCTCTAAACAGTTATGTTGTAATTCCTCTGATGGTTCTCCAAACAAAAATTGTGCTGGACTCTGAGCAGAAGTCACCCTCAGTTCTAAGTCAGGGGAGTCTATTAGTATTGCTTCATACTTTAGGGTCCGGCTGTCCGTTAACCATTTTTCCGCTTCTTGTTGTAAAACATTTCTGACATTGTGTGGGGTATACACTTTTAAAGGAGCACTAAAGGTAATCTTCCTAACTTCCTCTATTAATAATGCTGTAGCAACCAAAGCTTGGAGACAAGCAGGCCATGCTCTGCTTACTGGATCAAGTAACTTAGAACAATGCCCCATGGGTTTTTTGGATTCCTGCCCAGTCTTGAGTAAGAACTCCATATGCTGTCTGGCTTGATGTATTCACAAAGAGATAGAAAGGTTTTTCTAGATCTGGGAGGCTCAATACAGGTGCTTGTATTAATGCCCTTTTTACTTCCTCAAATCTCTGATCATCTTCAATAAACCACTTAAGTTGGTTATTAGTTAATTTTTCATATAAGAATTTTACTTTATCACTATAATTTTCAAGCCATGGTCTACAATATCCTACTAATCCCAGTATTTGCCTAATTTCCGTTTTAGTCTGTGGGGGTCTTAAGGATAGAATCCCAGATACCCTATCAGGATCTAACTTCTTCCTTCCCTTACTCAGCCAATGTCCTAAATATTTTACTTCTTGTTCTACAAACTGTAGCTTTGATCGGGACACCTTTAATCCCTTTTCCCCTGGAAAATTTAACAATTTAATGGTGGCTTTTCGGATCCCCTCTTCAGTTTCTCCTGCTACTAATGAATCGTCCACATATTGCAATAATTTTACCTCCTTAGGTATTGTGAAATCTTGTAGAATTGTTTCTAAAGTTTGTCCAAATAGATTTGGTGACTCCGTAAACCCTTGTGGTAACACAGTCCATCTTAATTGTTGTTTTTGTCCTGTTTCGGGGTCCTCCCACTCAAAGGCAAAATAATCTCTGGATGCCTCATCCAGAGGACAGGCCCAAAAAGCATCTTTCAAATCTATTACACTATACCAAGTATGTTTGGGAGATATATGACTCAATAAAGTATAAGGATTTGCCACCACAGGGAATTTAGTGATTTTTCGCTGATTTACAGCTCTTAAGTCCTGCACCATCCTGTATGACCCATCATATTCCAGAATACATTGGTAGGTTTTTCCTCAACCTCTCCAACCATTCTGTTGGAGATTCGTCTTTCCCTTGTTGTTCATTAAATGCTTTAGTAATGTTTTGCCCTCGGGGAACCGCTTCCCTTATTCCCTGTATGATTAACGTTCTCAAATCCCTCATATTTTGTCTTCCTGGGGGTTGTTGATGATCCCAGTGGGGATCCACATTTGGCCATTTCTGATCTCCCGGGGGTCCTGCCTGACTCTGTCTTTCCCAAATTCTCATTCCAGCTTGTCTAATCATTCCCCTTTCCTCAACAATGAATAGGATCCCTAAAATGGACTGTATTTCTTCCCAGGTATAAGTATTGGGGCCTAGGAATTGGTCCAATTTTTCAGCTACTCCGAGGGGATCATCTAATAGGGTCCCCATTTCTTTCTTGAAATTTCTTACGTCTGTGGTATTTAACGGGACTGCCACAAACCCCATGCCTCCCTGATTGCCTCCGAGGGGTACTTCTCGTAAGGGATATAGAGAAGCTCCCTCAGATACAGCAGTCCTACTTCTCGTACATGCAGCCGGAGGTCGATCTAATTCCGGTGCTGTTGGTGGTGGAGACAGGGGCAACGGTGGTACAGAGAGAGGTACTACGGCCACCGGAGGGGGAGCCGCCGCCGGAGATGGATTATTAGAACATGGAGGCGGTAGGTTATCCAGTGGCTCCCATTTATCATCTTTTTCCTTTTCACTTTTCCCCTCTTCTTCTTCCTCAAACTTTTCATCTGTTTTTAATGTAAGTATTGAGGCTGGAAAAGAACGTAAAGTTCTGTCCCATAATCCTGCATAATCACTTTCCTCCTGACTAAAAGGTTCCTTTGAATTAACATATATATTTAAGGCCTGGCAGACCCAGTCTTCAAAAGATCCAAAAACGGGCCAAAAGACATGTGGTCTCAAACGTTCTTTTGGCCATTCTACCATACAATATTGAACTAATTTTTATTTACTTTTTCCTTTTCTGGGGCCCCTATCATTCCAATTTTCAATCATTATTCCTAATGGACTCTCCGGAGGTATTTCTAGTAATTCGCTCCCTTTCTTGTGGTCCTGGGGTCTCGATTTCGTCTGACCCATCTAGGAATTTTTACTGTGGCAATTCCTACAGCCCTTGGCTACCAGTAAGAGTGTCTTGCAGGGGGTTTAGGACCTATCACCCACCCACGAATCCTATAAGAATCGCTTCGGTCCTTCACCGGCCAAGTCCCTCGCGGGAGATTGGAACCGCGGTTAGAAGGCCTCCACAATCGCTTCAGAACTAGCTTCCGTCTCAGTCACACTCTTACACACACAGGCAACCGAATCCTACCCAACTGAACGGTATACACCTTAAATACTTACAACTCCGTCGTCTTCGTTCGGATCTTCGCGCGCAGAATTACGGGCAAAATAAACTGCTGCAGCCGGCGAGGGAGCTCAAAAAAAATCAAATTCTTTGCTTGCCCCTATTCAGGTTCAGGGTGGCGTTAGTCCCGACCCGACCCGATCAGGAGCCACCAAAAGGTGGGGCGCCCCTCCTAGATCAAGTCAGAATTCAGGAACCAAGACCATCCCGGACGAGCCCCCAATTGTTATCAATGATTTAGTCCCAAACAGGATTCCAATTCAAATTTACATTTTATTAAGCGAATAGAGGCAAGCAAACAGCGCTGGGTGTGCCGGGAGTCTCCGCTCCACCAAGACGCACGCGGTTCAGTTCCTGTTCCTGGTTTATATCCTGTCCGTTAATATATATTCATGAATAGGCGTGTCTTCTTTGGCACATGCCCTCTTCTCCTTCTAGAGTCGTCTCGAATCTCCCTCGGCGTGCCCCCAGGATGACCCCAAACCTTATGCATGCACTTTCTTTACACAATAGTATGCGGTCAGTGGTCAAACTGGTTTGAGCTGATATACCAGCAAAATAGTTTAACTTTCTCCTGTAAAACACCCCTTTTTATGGTGCAGGAGAAATCCATGAAAGTCCAGAAGGTTACACTTCATCACACGAATCAGATAAACATATTTCACAAACCCATTCGGCGTCCGTATTTATCTAGGTCTTGTATAAAGCTACTCCAAGTGGGTATGTTAGTAATTTGACCCTGGTTCTTTCGACTGCGACCAGCGTCATTTATAGTGGTTTGTATACGATCCTGGGTGTTTGTTACATACATCTTGAGACAATCAGAGCGACCATGAATGAGGGGGGTTAATTGTGCCGGGTCGACTGGGGCTAGCATCGGTGGTTTTAAAAGCTGATTCCTGTCGTACGTCGCTTGGATGCAGGCTGCTTTCTGTACTGCCTCGGCTGGATCAGAACAGCCTGTGGCTTTAATTTCTGTTGGCTCTCCCCTCAGCTGGGGATCTATGCTGCCTGCCCAAAATGCAACCTGTGAGGTCAAAGAATAACTATGCTCCCCTGGGTTGGTGGTTAAAAACACTCCTGGTCCCCAAAAGCCTCCTGCTGCTTCCTCGCTCGACATAATCCGGTCTCCTCCCTCAAGGGAAACTCGCCACAAATACTCAACCTCTGACTCTCCTGGTCGCCTTGAGAATTTTCCCTGTATTTTTATCAACTCTGCTGGTGACCACGGAATCGTGCGCACGGTAGTGCGGACCTCATCATCGTCATTAACGACAGTCTCAGTTTTAATCGAGGGTTGTAAGGGGAGCAGTTGAGAGTCAGAATTAGAGGTTTCTCCAGTCTCCTTGTCATTGTTACAAAACTCCACAAATCTGCTTCCCGTTTCAGTGTCCAATTTACGTATTAACCTGCAAATCTGTGTGACTGGAGCACAAGATGGTATTTTATCTAACAGCTGACACACCTTGTCTAACAGCTGATTAAGATTTCTATTTTGGCACACAACACTTTCACGTTCCTTTATAAGCTTACTCTTTTCCTTCACAAGCTTGTCGTTTTCACTCACAACTCGGAGTCCTAATTTTTCTCCTGTCTCCCTTTCAAAAGCTAATGATGATTTTAACACTTCATTTTCTGATTTCAAAGCTTTGTATTCCGCATTGGAAACCAGTGTGGGAGCAGGGGCTTCCTTAGCTTCTCGTTGCGCGCAAGATAAACAAGTTCCTAAGACCGCACCGGTAACCCTTCTGGTTTTTTTTCACTCTATCCTTTTGTGCAGCGTGACACTGCTCAGCACGCTCTATCGCTTCCTTTCCATCCTTCCAAAATTGTTGAGCCCACTCCTTCCCAGCCTGGGAAGGGGCAAGGTCATATTTTTGCAGCAGTTTATCCATGGCAATCCTGCCGACTACGCCAATTTTTTTTCTGTTGCGGTAAGAGGCAGAGCAATTTGGCAGAAACTAAACCCCCTTGCTTTCCAGTCGGTCCTCAGATATCAGAGGGACTGGGGGCGGCTGAGCTTAGGTTCTGAATGATGCCCAAAGTTAGCGTGAGTAGTCCGGTCGCGCCCAACACCTTCGTGGGACTATCACGGGTCCGGACGCACTACTAACATCACACTACCTGCTCAGCCGGGCACCTCCTGGACTAACACGGCCGCACTCAAAGGTACGGTCGCGTTCAGGGGGACACGCACACGCGGCCGAGTCAATCGATAGTGCGATTTATTGAAGCAACAGATACGCAGGTTCTTTGGGTTGCCGGTGATAAATTCACTGTCTGCAAAGCACGTGCAAATACCAAAAGTATGAGTGACGCTACTTGGCTATAAACGCGTTGAAAGATATAAAGTGACTCTATAGAGATTTCTAAGTTTCCCGGGGAGGCACTTGGTATGACCAAGTGTTCGAATCTTACCCAGCGGCGTCCTGATGGGGGGGGAGGGGGTAGAGAGGCTCAGCCCATCGACTGATCCCAGAAGTTAGAATAGTACACGACGATGGTATCTTCCCTGACATCCGGCCCTTAAAACACTATTTTATAGTATTTTACTTTGCAGGTGGAGCTTGAGTGACTCTACTCATACATACCTTTCTCGGGATTGGTGCAGAATTCTCTCGCTTCGAGAGAAAAATTGGAAAAATTAGGAACTAGGAAAAATTGAATGCGCACGCTCATTGAGGAGGGGGTCGCACCTTGGGAGGGCGGTAACTTTTGAGAGGGGTGTGCGTTTTAGTATTATAATGATATTATAATTAGCAAAGTTCACTCTAAGTACAGCACTTCATCAAAGTTGACAGGTCCTCGGCCCAGGACATCGCGAGCGCAGCTTATCGGTGTACATACCGTGCATCCCTAAACTCCCCCGTTCACAGAGCGTGGCCGCGATGTCTCCACTCCGCTCCACCCTCCATGTAATCCCTCCCAGAGTCAGCACACCAGGTGCCCCCGATGTTGCCAACGTCCAAGGCCGTCCAGGGAGTCTCCACGGCACAGACCCGTTGTACAGGAGTGCTACGTTCCACCTGGTTTCAAGGCTGTTCTTAGAGGGTAAATTTCCAAATTGCCCCTCAGCGATTACTCCGCGGCGGCCCTGGGTCTCCCTCGGAACCCGGCGAAGGGCGGCCGGGCCTCGCCCCGGGACCGGGCGAAGGGCGCCGGGCAAAGGGCCGGAACTGGGCCCGGTGGCCGTGGTCTCCCTCGGAACGGGGCGAAAGGCGGCCGGGCCTGGCGCCGGAACCGTGCCCGCACGCCCGGGCCTACCTCGGAACGGGGCACAGGCCGGGCGGGAACTGGGCGGAGGGCGGCCCGTGGGTCTCCCTCGCAACGGGGCCGAGGGCGGCCGGGCCTACCGCCGAGCAGTACCGATTCCGGCACTAAAGGGGCGGCTGTCGGTCCCGCTCTGACCCTCATGACGCGACGGGGAGCACCTCCCTTGCTCCCTTTTCCCTAATCCGCAAAGAAGTCTCTCACCGAGCCGCTTCCGCCCCCGACGCCGGTGGGAAGCGCCCCTGAGGCGATGCCGATGGGATTGCCCTTTCGTAGGGGGGATGGGCAAGAGAGGGGACCTTGCCGTCGAACCCCGTGACCTCGCGCTTTTTACGACGCTGCCCACAAACCGTGCACCTTTGGCGGCGGTTCTTCGAGCGGCCTCGGCCCCGCTCCTGCGTGAACACCCCGGAGACCGGCAGGGCTGCCGGGCCCTATGGCGGCGCCTGGCCCGGCCCCCTCCCTCCCCGCCCCACCCCCCCCGGGATCCCCGAGGGGTGGGCAAGGCTGCCAGGTCTACCCCGCCCCCCCCTGCCCCCACCCCCCCCGGGATCCCCGAGGGGTGGGGTGGGCAAGGCTGCCAGGTCTACAGTCTGTTAGTAGTATAGTGATGCCAGCGGCAAGTACTGGGAGTGAGAGTAGAAGTAGGACGGCAGTAATGAGGACAGATCATACGAATAGGGGGGTTTGGTATTGTGAGAGTGCTGGGGGTTTTATGTTGATAGCGGTTGTGATGCAGTTAATTGCCCCTAAGATTGAGGATACACCTGCGAGGTGGAGGGAGAAGATAGCTAGGTCGACTGATGGGCCGGCGTGGGCTAGGTTGCCAGCTAGAGGGGGGTATACGGTCCATCCTGTGCCTGCTCCAGCTTCTACCGTGGAGGAGGCGAGTAGGAGGAGGAAGGAGGGGGGTAATAGTCAGAAGCTTATGTTGTTTATACGGGGGAATGCTATGTCGGGGGCACCGATTATGAGTGGTACCAGTCAGTTTCCGAACCCACCGATCATGATTGGTATTACTATGAAGAAGATTATTACAAAGGCGTGGGCGGTTACAATTACGTTATAGATTTGGTCGTCTCCCAGGAGAGTTCCTGGCTGACCTAATTCGGCACGGATGAGTAAGCTAAGGGCTGTGCGGACTATGCCGGCTCATGCGCCAAAGATTAGGTACAGGGTGCCGGTATCTTTGTGGTTTGTGGAGAATAATCATCGGTTGGTGAAGGTCACGGGTAAGATGGCTGAGTGTCTAAGCGTTAGGCTGTAGTCCTTTTTACAGAGGTTTAATTCCTCTTCTTATCGACTCTGTAGTGAAGTTCATGTTGAGTTGCAAGCTCATTGATGTACGCTAAGAGTGTGCCGGAGTCTGATAAGCAGAAGCCCGTCAGGTTTGGGCGCCTAGCTGTTAACTAGGATTGTTGTAGGATCGAGGCCTGCCTGCTTAGGTAGGTAAGACTCTAGCTTAATTAAAGTCCCTGGGTTGCATTCAGGGGATGTAGGTTAATGTCCTACGGGTCTTAGCAGAAACTAAGAGGGTCTAACTCTTATTTAAGGCTTTGAAGGCCTTCGGTTTGGGGCAGGTTATCCTAAGTTTCTGGGTTTAAAGCGTGGCTAGGATTATAGGGGAGAGTGGCAGGAGGGTGGTTGATATGGAGGCAAGGATGGCGATTAAGGGGCTTGTTGGTTTGTTAAAGTGCCATTGTTTCATGTGGTTGGTGGAGTTTGGGGGTAGTGTGATTGTTGAGTAGTAAGTAAGGCGTAAGTAGAAGAAAAGTCCGAGGAGTGAGAGTATGATGATGATTGTGGCGGTTGTCGTTACCTCTTGCTTGGTTAGTTCCTGAGTGATGAGTCATTTTGGTAGGAAGCCTGTTAGTGGGGGTAATCCTGCCAGGGATAGCAGGGTTAGTATTAGGGTTGCATTTAGTGTGGGTGTTTTTGTCCAAGAGGTTATTAATGTGGGTAGTTTTAGGGTATTGGTTGTGTTGAGGGTGAGTAATACAGTGGCGGTTATTAAGGAGTATAGGCAGAAGGTCAGTAGGGGGAGTAGATGAGGATGATGGCTATTCAGCCTAGGTGTGCAATGGACGAGAAGGCTAAGATTTTTCGGATTTGTGTTTGGTTTAGGCCTATTCATCCGCCTAGGGCGGTTGAGGCGATGGCCATGGTGACAAGTAGGGTTGGGTTAAGTGAGTGGGATGTTAGAAGGAAGAGGGTGATTGGGGGGAGTTTTATTACTGTTGATAATAGTAGACCTGTGCTTAAGGATGTGCCTTGGAGGACCTCTGGGAATCAGAAGTGGAAAGGTACTAGTCCTAGTTTTATTGCGATTGCTGCTGTTAGCAGAAGGCAGGATGTTGGGTGGGTTAGTTGGGTAATTTCTCATTGTCCTGTAGATCAGGCATTGGTTATGCTTGAGAAGAGTAGTAATGTTGAGGCGGTTGCTTGTACTAGGAAGTATTTGATTGCAGCTTCTATGGCTCGGGGGTGGTGGGATTTTGAGATGAGGGGGATGATGGCTAAGGTGTTGATTTCTCGTCCAGTTCAAGCTAGGATTCAGTGGTTGCTCGAGATTGCGACTGTTGTTCCTAGGAGGAGGCTTAGAGTGAGGATTAGCTTTGCGTGGGGGTTCATTAGTAGGGGAAGGGGTTGAACCATCATTTTCGGGGTATGGGCCCGATAGCTTTGTTAGCTGACTCTACTAGGAAATAATATAGGGGAAGTATGGGGAGTTTTGATCTCCTTTGTGCAGGTTCGACTCCTGCTTTTCTAAGGTTTGTTTGTTAGGAAATGAGAGGGCTAGTGTACCTCTATGTTCACTTTATCATAGTGACCCTTTAGCGTTCAGGCACATTTCCTTGCATAAGGAGGGAGGCCTGCGTAGCAGATTGGTATGCTGGTGTGTCAGAGGCAAAGGGCTAGGGTTAGTGGTAGGAAGTTTTTTCAAAGGAGGTGCATGAGCTGGTCGTATCGGAACCGAGGGTAGGAGGCCCGAGTTCATAGGAACCCTGAGGATAGAAGTAAAATTTTTGTGGCTAGGGCGATTGGGAATAGCTCTGGGAGGAGGTTTAGTGAGCTTGGGTTTAAAAATAGGATGGTTGTTAGTGCGTTTATTAGTATGATATTGGCGTATTCGGCTAGGAAAAATAGGGCGAATGGCCCTGCAGCGTATTCAACGCTGAAACCTGAGACTAGTTCTGATTCGCCTTCTGTGAGGTCAAAGGGGGCGCGGTTTGTTTCGGCAAGGGTGGAGATATATCATATTATTGCAAGGGGCCAGGAGGAGAAGATAAGGTACAGTGGTTCTTGGGTGGTGGCGAGGGTGTTTAGGGTGTAATTTCCACTTAGCAGGATGACAGATAGGAGGATGATGGCTAGTGTTACTTCGTAGGAGATTGTTTGTGCTACTGCTCGTAGGGCACCGATTAGGGCGTATTTCGAATTTGAGGCCCATCCTGATCATAGGATTGAGTATACGGCCAGGCTTGATATGGCTAGGAGGAAGAGGAGGCCCAGGTTTAGATCAGTAAGAGGAAATGGGATGGGGAGAGGAATTCAGATCGTAAGGGCTAGGAGGAGAGCTAGCACTGGGGTTATGATGAAGAGGAAGGGAGAGGAGGTGGATGGGCGGATTGGTTCTTTGATAAATAGCTTTACACCGTCTGCTACGGGTTGAAGGAGGCCAAAGGGGCCTACGATATTTGGACCTTTTCGGGCCTGTATATAGCTTAGGATTTTTCGTTCTAGAAGCGTTAGGAAGGCCACGGCAATTAGGATTGGGATAATATAGGAGAGGAATATAGTAAAGTGGATTAGGGTCGTGGGTTTAATCATGGGTGGGTAAAGCTAGGGAGAGGATTTGAACCTCTGGGTAAAGGGCTTAAGCCTTTTGCATTTGCCAAGCTCTGCCACACTAGCGGCCCTTGTTTAGGGGTTAATTGGTTGGGGTCCCCTTAGTAGGTTTAGTTGGGTTCATTGTTTTGGGGGGAGGCGTGCTTGTGGTATTGGCCTCACTTTTCCGGTCCTTTCGTACTGGGAAAAGTTAGTCATAGATAGAAACCGACCTGGATTGCTCCGGTCTGAACTCAGATCACGTAGGACTGTTAATCGTTGAACAAACGAACCCTTAATAGCTGCTACACCATTAGGATGTCCTGATCCAACATCGAGGTCGTAAACCTCCTTGTCGATAGGGGCTCTTGAAGGAGATTGCGCTGTTATCCCTGGGGTAGCTTGGTCCATTGGTCAAGTGTATTGGTGTATTGGGTCTGGTTGCTGTTTGCACGTTGAGGGGTTGCTCTTGGTTAAGGGGGTGGTCTTATTTTTGGAGGATTTGTTTTTCTCCAAGGTCGCCCCAACTGAAAAATGTGGGCCAGGTGTTTGGTGATTGTGTGCCTGGTTAGGGGAAGTTGTGGAGGGGGTGGCCGTTGATTTTTAAGTTCCACAGGGTCTTCTCGTCTTATGTGTTCATTCCTGCTTTTGCACGGGAAGATCAATTTCACTGATTATCTGTGAGAGACAGTTAAGACCTCGTTTAGCCGTTCATACAGGTCTCGATTTATGGGACAATTGATTGCGCTACCTTTGCACGGTTAGGATACCGCGGCCGTTAAACATAGGATCACTGGGCAGGCATCACCCTCAATACTTGGGTTGCTGAGGGCTATGTTTTTGGTAAACAGTCGGGCCTTGGGTTTGCCTAGTTCCTTTCACAGATTTTAATCTTTCTTAATGGGCGCTCCTGGGTTGGGTTAACAGGGTTGGTTAATATGTGGTCTTGTGAGGAGGTTGGGGGTATTATTGGGCCTGTTAATAATGTGGTGATGTAAGCTTGCGCCTGAGAGGGATTAATCCCTGGTTACTTATTTTAGCATTAATTCTCCTATTGTCATAGGTTAGCCTGTTGGGAGGGAGGGAGTCGTGTTGTTTTTGGATTTTTTTAGTCGGTGGAGCTTTGACGCATTCTTTGGTGGTGGCTGCTTTAAGGCCCACAGTTTATGGGTGGGAGGGGGTTTATCCGCTGGTGGAGGTTGTATCCTTTTTTAAAGGAGCGGTACCTCCTTTAAATTTCTCTTAATTTGCTTCGTGGGGGTTAGGTAGGTGTCCGTAGAGGAAAATTAAGGGGGAACTCAGATTCGTTTTACAGGCATCACCCAGCTCGGTTGGCTTTTCACCACTACTGACAAGTCATCCCACTCTTTTGCGACAGAGACGGGTTCACTCGGGGCAGTTGCTTGTAAGTAGCTCGCTTGGGTTTCGGGGTGGCAAGCTTAAATTCATTTTGCTTGGTTGTTCTTGCTAGATCATGATGCGAGAGGTACAAGGATTTATCTTTGCTACTTGTTGGTTGGGTTTTCATTATTATTTCATCTTTCCCTTACGGTACAGTTTCTATCGCGCCTGAATGGGTCTTTTCTATCGCCTATACTAAGTTGTGAAAATGCTTTAGTTTAGTTGATGAGGGGGTTTTTGGGGTTGTGCAGGTGGGTGTGTGGTCGGGCTAGAATTTGGCCTCAAGACGATCTGGTTGGATGCGGATATCTTTCAGGTGTAAGCTGAATGCTTTAATATTATAGCTACGTCTCGATATGCTAAGTGCACTTTCCAGTACACTTACCTTCACAGAATCACAGAATCACTAGGTTGGAAAGGACCTTTAAGATCATCAAGTCCTTGTTACGACTTACCTCATCTTTAGCTGGGGGAGGGTATTAGTTATGTGAGTTTGGGGCTTGTGAGGAGGGTGACGGGTGGTATGTACGTGCTCCAGGGCCAGTTTAAAGGGGACTCGATTGTTCCGCTTTACTGCTAAATCCGCCTTCTGGGGGTGATTTCACGCCCCCTTTCGTGGGTACTCTATTTTAGAGAATGTAGCCCATTTCTGCCATCTCGTGGGCTATACCTTGACCTGCCTTATTAGCGGGGTTGGGCTGTTGTGTTCACTGTTGGACTCTGATGAGGTGAACTGACGACGGCGGTATGTAGGCTGCTGTTTGGCAAGAGATGGTGAGCTGTATCGTGGATTATCGATTATAGAACAGGCTCCTCTAGGTGGCTTTGGGGCACCGCCGAGTCCTTAGAGTTTTAAGCGTTTGTGCTCGTAGTTCTCGGGCGGATGCTTTGGTGGGGGAAGCATCGAGATTTATGGCTAGGCATAGTGGGGTATCTAATCCCAGTTTGTATCCTAGCTTTCGTGAGGTTTGGTTGATCAGGTGGGAGTGCCAAGATCGTTTTGAGGTTGGGTTTAAGGACATCTTGAGTTTATGACAGCTTAGTTGTTTTTTAGTCTCGGTTGCTTTGATAGTGCGGCTCCACTCTTTACGCCGGAGTCTGTTAATTTGGGTTTCTTGTGTGACCGCGGTGGCTGGCACAAGATTTACCAACCCTGGGTGGTACCATGACTAAGTCAAGCTTTCGCTTATTGCTTAATGTTAATTACTGCTGAGTACCCGTGGGGGTGTGGCTAAGCAAGGTGTCTTGGGCTACGCGGGGTAGGGTGTGCCTGATACCTGCTCCTTTTATCTTGGTAAGAAGTAGGGGCATTTACACTGGGGTGCGGATACTTGCATGTATATGTCTGGTAGAAACTAACGGTAAGGTTAGGACTAAGTCTTTTGTCCTTGGGGCGGGAGGTGACCATCTTGGCATCTTCAGTGTCATGCTTTGTTGTTAAGCTACAAGGACTGTTTGGGATGACTCAAAAATTTGTTAAGTATGATCGTAATGGATGTAGGAAATTTTGTGTAGAATGGGGTTTGAAATTTGTTTGGTGGATTAGTTTAGCTCGATATTCGGGGGAGCGTAGGTGTGGGGGAAAGCAGTTTTTGTACTAACTTTTTTAATGGGATATCGGTGCCGATTGATAGGTAAATTTAACGTATAAGCAAACGATAAACGTATGATTGCGCAAACGTTTGATGAATTTTTAACAGAAAATTCCTAACGTTGTTTAGAAAATTAGAGGAATTGCGAAATGATACGAAAAAAATGAAGCATGTCCATTAAGCATTCACTAAATAGCAGCATAATTCGATGCTTGCGGAGGAAACATAGAAAATGGAATTCAAAGTGCATCAGTGCCAAAATGATACCACTTACCTACCAACCATGACACGGGGGATTCCTGAGGGCCAAATTCCGACCGACGACCATGTGATGTTCAGGTCAGGAGATTGGAATCACCTGCCCCGCACTGGAAGGGTTTATTGAAGACGCCCCCCCAAAAAAAGGAACCAGAGGCGCAAAGGCTACCCGGATGCCGCGATTATAAATAGCCAACCAGATGTTTCTGTGAAGAGAGAGGAGAGAGGGACTACCAAGTTATGGCCCTGATATAGGAACCAGAGGCGCAAAAGTGCAAGTAGTGCTAGGGGTGTAGGGGGAAAGAATGGTCCTGAAGCTAGTAACGTAGGATCTTCTATGCGGCGCGTTGCTGATTTCACGTGAGAAGAACGATCAATAGATAACCCAGTCCGACAGATACCGGCCCTACGAGAGAAGATGGAGTTGAGTTGTCCAGCTACCATGGATAGTGTGTGTTTCGAGAATAGCCGTATTCTAGAGAGATGGAGAGGTATAAAGGAGCAGTTAAAGGTTTTAATCCTATTGAGTGGAGATTATCCGTATAGCATTGAATTGCCTATTCCTTGTGGTGGGAGCGTGGAGAGAGAAAATATGCCAGTTTGCGTGTAGATGGCTTCCGTACATGCGTTAAATAGCCTAGCATGAATCATCCCAGGCGGATAAAAAAATTG